>NC_059429.1:54975179-55012753 GCF_021028975.2 Sphaerodactylus townsendi | reverse complement strand
CTGCCGCCTGCTGCCACTGGGAAGGAGTGAGAGTCCTTCCCCACCCACCCCATTGGAAACACCTGCAGGGGGTGGGGCCTGGCAGCTACAACAGGAGTTCCACCAGCAGCCCACCTGGTCCTGGTGGTGAGAACCTTGTGCCTGTCGCCTGGCTTAGGTATATCTGGTTGCTGTTAGCCCCAGCCTGTATGAATAGTAATTAGTAGGTAGGTTAGTCTAGAATAGTTTTTGCTACCTAGTAGTAGGGTGGGGTCCGCTTATTGTGGAAGTGATTAGTGAGGCTATAGGGGTCTGGGAGGACGGTTGAGCAATGGGGGCACCTATATGGGGGCAGGGGATCCCAGTGTTGATGGGACGGGGTAGATATAGCGGTAGGCGGTGGCCATATGATAGAAGGCGAGGGGGATATGGTTATGCCCGCTCGCCTTCTGACCTCCGACCTATCCCTAGGGACGGCGGTGGCAGGGTTCAGGGTTACTCTGCTTCGTCTCTGGTGTTGATTAATGCCAGGTCCATTAATAATAAAACCGCTGTGCTCCGGGATTATCTCGGAGCCCAGCAGATGGACCTGGCCTGCGTCACCGAGACCTGGGTGCGCGAGGGTGAGACCGTCGCCTTAGGCGAGGTCACGCCACCAGGTTTCGCGTGCCTCCACCAGTCACGAACACAGGGCCAGGGGGGCGGTGTAGCAATGTTCATCCGAGATTCCATTCCCTTCAGGGCTGCCCCCGTTCCAGAGATCACTGGCCTGGAGTGTGTCGGCCTGGAGTGGTTGGCCTCGGAGAGGATGGCTGTCCTCTTGGTGTACCGGTCGCCTAGCGCACCGAGGGACAGTCTGCCGCGGCTGCTGGAGGTGGTGGCGGACTGGGCACTGAGGTTCCCCAGACTTATTGTCTTGGGTGACTTCAATGTCCATGTCGACGCCGCCTCATGTACAGCGGCTGCGGACCTGGTGTCATCCATGGCGACACTGGGCCTCTCCTTGGTAAGTTCTGGCCCCACCCATGAGGCCGGTCACACACTGGATCTGGTGTTTGGTCTGGGGGTTGATATGGTCGTATCCTCTATAGATAGAGTGCCATGGTCCGACCATTATGCCCTGAGGGTTCGGATGGACTTGCCGCGTCAACCCCGTCTAGGCGAGGGGCAGATTTATGCCCGCCCGCGGAGACTTATGGATCCAATTGGTTTCCTGCATGCTCTGCGGGACCCTGAACCCGCCGGCACGCTCGATGAGCAGGTGGAGGACTGGAACTCCCGGCTCTCCGATGCCATCGAGACTGTTGCCCCCCGGCGTCCTCTTCGCCCCCGTGTTCGGCAGGCTCCCTGGTATACCGAGGAGCTGCGCCATATGAAACGGGTGCTTAGACGACTAGAGCGAGTGTGGAGGAGATCTCGTGACGGCGCTGCGCGAACATCTTATAGGACGTTTATGAAAGCCTATGAGATGGCAACGAAGGAGGCGAAGAGGGCTTTCTTCTCCTCCTCTCTTGCGTCTGCTAGCTCCCGCCCGGCTCAATTGTTCCGTATAATTCGGTCCTTGACCTCCTTATCGGAAGGGTCTACAAATTGTCGATTGGTTATTAGCTGTGAGGCATTCATGAGCTTTTTTGCGGATAAAATCACGTCGCTTCGCCAGGACCTCCCCGCCACATTATCTACAATTAGTGAACTGGAGGCTCCCTTGCCGTCTTCAGGCCCAAGTTTGGCCCAGTTCTCCCTGCTCTCCGAAGCCGCTGTCGACAGGGCCTTGGCTGCTGTTAGACCTACTACCTGTCCTCTGGATCCGTGCCCCTCCTGGCTCATTAAAGCTTGCCAGGCGGAGCTATGACCCCATCTGTCTTTCCGGATGGGTTGAAGGAGGCAGTGGTCCGCCCACTCTTGAAAAGACCATCATTAGATCCTGGCGATCTGGCCAATTACCGCCCCGTTTCGAATCTTTCGTTTCTGGGGAAGGTAATTGAGAGAGTGGTGTTGGAGCAGCTTCAGGGCTTCCTGGATGACGCATCGGCCTTCGACCCCTTCCAGTCCGGCTTCCGTGCTGGGCACGGGACGGAGACTGCTCTTGTCGCCATCACAGATACACTCCGTATGCAGCTTGACCGAGGCGGATCGGCGCTGCTGGTTTTGTTAGATCTTACCGCAGCATTTGATATGGTCGATCACGACCTTTTGACCCACCGCCTGGCCGTGTCCGGGGTACGGGGCACTGTCCTTCAGTGGATTGCCTCGTTTCTCCGGGCCCGGAGCCAGCAAGTGTGGTGCGGGGATGAAGCCTCTCGGAAGTGCCCGCTTTATTGCGGAGTACCCCAGGGGGCACTACTATCCCCGCTATTATTTAACATCTATATGCGACCACTTGCTCAGCTGGTACGGAGTTTTGGGCTGATCTGTCATCAATATGCCGATGACACTCAGCTCATTCTGTTGATGGAGGGGGGAGCAGTTGCCGCCCCTGCGGCTCTACAGCATTGTTTGGAGGCGGTAGCTGGTTGGTTGCAGCAGAGCAGGCTGAAACTGAATCCGTCGAAGACGGAGATCCTATGGCTGGGCCGTGAGGGAGAGGCTCGGGATTTCCAGCCGCCGGTGTGGGAGGGGGCCTTATTGGCGCCGGCCTCCTCCGCTCGCAGTCTGGGGGTCCATCTGGATTTGTCTCTTTCAATGGAGACCCAGGTGGCCCATACAACCCGGACTGCGTTTTTCCATCTTCGTCAGGCCCGGCGGTTGGCCCCCTTCCTCTCCCAAACGGACCTAGCCACCGTGATCCATGCAACGGTCACCTCCAGGCTAGACTATTGTAACTCGCTCTACGCGGGCCTTCCCTTGCGTTTGATTCGGAAACTAAAGCTGGTCCAAAATGCAGCTGCGCGCCTGCTCACAGGAGGCGCCTTTAGAGAGCATATCCAGCCTGTGTTGCGCCAGCTGCATTGGCTCCCGTTTGAATTCCGAATCATCTTCAAGGTGTGGATTCTGACCTTCAAGGCATTACGCGGTCTGGGACCCTCGTACCTTCGGGACCGCATCACCCCATATGTCCCTACTCGGCCTCTGCGTTCAGCAGAGGCCAATTTGCTGGTGGTCCCCGGCCCCTCAATGATGCGGCTGGCCTCCACACGGGCCAGGACTTTCACAGCGCTGGCCCCGGCCTGGTGGAACACCCTCCCACCAACTGTCCAGGCCCCACAGGGCCTGTAAGACTGTGTTGTCCACCAGGCCTTTGGAGTGTCCAGCCGCTGATATGGTGCCCCCCCCCACTGCTCCTGCTTTGGCACTGGTACAACAGAGCTCCTCATATTGAGGGGCCTGCCGTCCCCCCTTCTTGGGGTGGGTTTTTAAATTGAGCCTGGACGCCTCTTGTTTAATTTGCTAATTGTTAGCCGCTGTTTTTATGTATTTTAAGATGTTTTATTGACGGAGCCTATGTTTGTATTTTACCGGATTTGCTCCTTTTTATGGTTTATATATTATGTTGTTCACCGCCCGGAGCCCTTTGGGGATCGGGCGGTATAGAAATTGAATTAATAATAATAATAATAATAATAATAATAATAATAATAATAATAATAATAATAATAATAATAATAATAATAATAATAATAGTTATTTGCAAAATGTCCACCTTTCTGGTGGTTCCTGTTTTTGTTCTAATTAAGTTGAACTTCACTCTGCCCTGCCGAGCACTTTATTTTATTCTAATTCTTCTTGCATTCACTTCAACTGGAAGAAAACTGATCAACCAGAAGAGTTCTGCACGCAGACATCAGTGTCTGCTTGGACTTGCCAGCTGGACTGGAGAGAACTGTGCTAGCCCTTTAAGAGAGGCCAGCTGTGTGGAAATGGCCAGCTAAAGCTTTTCATGGCATTAAGGCAATTAACATCACCTGGTAAATAACATTCCATTAAGCCTCTGCTGAAGGGGCAGAACTTCTCTTCTCCAGGCAGTTGGCCACTCTACTGTCTGCTCCCAGTCAGTAATTTAAGCAGAAATGTTCCTAGGTTAATTACATGTACCCCAATGAACACAAATAATAAAAAATATGCTTAATTGGTGCCAGAATATCCAAGCAACTCAATTAGCAATTCCTGACCAAAGTTCAAACTAAAATGTAACATAATGACTAAATGCACTACTGAAGAGGAAACAACAAATGGAGTAAGGAAAAAATAGGGGTGGTTATGAACTACTTTTCAGCCGGGCATCTCCAAAGGCTGAGTTTGCCCCCCCCCCCCCCCCCCCGCCATGGGCAGCCACCCTCCCTGACCACGACCAAACAATGATTTTTTGCACCAGCTCACAAAACACCTCCCACCCCCAGCAAAACTTACATGTCTCTCTCCCCACCAACTCTCTTTCCTAATTTTGTCCTCACACCAACCCTATGAGGTAGGTTGTTAGCCTGAGAAACAGCTCCAAGCCCGTACAAGTGGGTATTAAGCATGTAAATCTCTCACAAATCACCCCCAGCAAAACATTTACCAAACAAATGTCAGCATCATATCTCACAAAACACCTCCAGTGAAATCCACCACCAAACACCATCACTTTCAATGTTTAAACTGGGGACCTCACATTCTCCCTTTAAGTCCACGCCAAAGCTGGTGGATTTAAAAGGAGAATCTGGGGGAAATTTGGGCAATGCCTGCTGTCAGGGGTGCAATTGTTAGGCTAGCAGCACCATAATTTCAGGGTATCTTTAGGAGACTCTTCTAATGATACCACCCAGGTTTGGTGAAGTTTGGTTCAAGGGGTCCAAAGTTATGGGCCCTCATCTCCTATTAGCTCCCATTGGAAACAATGGGGGATGGGGCATCCTTTTTGGGAGTACATAACTTTGGACCCCCTGAACCAAACCTCACCTAACTTGGGCGGTATCATTAGGAGGGACTCCTGAAAAATCCCTGAAATTTTGGTGCTGCTAGCTAGCCTAAAAACTGCACCCCCTGCAGGCCGTGAGTCCCTGAATGCTAAAAGACACAGTGCCCATATGGAGGCCCAGAGACTCAGAAGGGTAAGTCAGCCCAGAGCTCAGACTAAACAAGAATGCAGGCTTATAAGAGGTAGTTGTGAACATCACGTGTTGCAGGAGCAACTTTGTTGAAACAGCCTCAAAGTTTCTGCAATGCCTGCCTTTGGATTGAACACTCAGCAATGCAAACCCGGTCCGGATAGACCAACCTGTCTTTGCTCAGCATGTACAGCTGCCTCTGGACTGCCTTTCCCTGGAACTGAAAGTAATCTTACTCTGTACTGCCTGTTCCCATTAAACGCCTGATACGACTGTGTGCAGTCAAGCATGACACCTTGCTTGCTTGTTTTTGCCATCAAATCACAGCTGACTTACGACAACCCTGTAGGGTTTTCAAGAAGAAATTTTTGAGATGGTTTGCCATTGTCTGCCTCTGCATCACAACCCTCATCTTTGGTGATCTCCCATCCAATACTAGCCAGGGTCAGGGTGGACAGTGTGTGACTGGCCCAAGGTCACCTAGCAAGTTTTCATGGCATGCATCCGGATTTGAACCTGGGTTTCCCCAGTCCTGGTCATATACCTTACCCACCACTCCGCATTAGCTCATACCTCCAACATAAAATGTCAGCACAGTGAGGATTCATTTGTTGCATCTGGAGAAATAGGCTCTCATCCATGAAATCATCCATGAAAGCTTATGCTGGAACAAGATTCAGCTCTGCAAGTGGAGAGCTTCAGCAACACATAACAAGAAGCTGCTTGAGGTAAGGGGATGTGGAACCTTAGAAGGGAACCCTTCCTTGGTGGTTGAACAGACATCCTCTCTTGTGGAGGATATGCATCTGAGGGGAGATGGGGCTTCTTGTAGAGGGAGATTCCTGGGTTTGTGGCAGACGCATGGACCGCATAGTGAATTGCCTGCCTTGGGCGATCTGAAGCCAGTGTTGAGTCCAACACTCTAACCACTACACCCTCACAAATATCACATCCTAAAAGTTAACACTGGAAAAGAATGAGGACTCAGAATGATTGTAATGAGCAGCAGGTTAATTTGTAAAGACATGAATCTCTGAACTGTCCCTGTGATCTTACTAGAATAGCAGATGTAGGATTGCCAACTTCGAGGTGAGGGTTGGAGATCTCCCAGAATTGCAACAGAATACATAAGCCGCGTAGTTATTTATCACATGGTTATGCAAAGCATGCATTCTTCTTCTCCTGCAGAAAGTGGCTGATTTGGACTTTGGACTATATGGCATTATCCCCTACCGAGGTTTCTCTACTCCCTAAACTCCATTCCTCCAAGCTCCACTCTCCAGGTATTTCCAAACCCGAAGTTGGCAACCTTTAGTGGATGCCATTATTAGTAATAAACGAAATACATGATCAGGGATTATCCCGTGGCATCCCGGACCCAAATCAAGCCCCTAACCCGGAACAGCCCTAGTGGGAACTTTTCCTTATCACCACATTCGCCTCGCCTAAGCGCCCCTTTCAACATTACGAGGAAGCATTGCAAAGGGATCTCCCCTTTCCCGCAAAATCTCGGCACTTTCCCCAACCCTACCAGGGGCTGAGCGGAAAAAGCGGAGACAGCCCGACTCACTCAGCGCCGACTCGTCAGATCTCACAGCCGCGAAATCTGCAACTCCGACCGCCTTTCGCCTCCCCTTTGCCCGCCCACGACAGAAAAGACGCGGCACAGAAACGGCAAAACGGGCCTCCGCGTCTCTCCTCCCTTTCCGGAGTCGATTACCTCCAGCACGCGGCGCCTGTGGGTTAAGTGCTGCACCCTCAGCAAGCAGTCCGAATGGTCCCCCCGTTCCGTTTCTGTCCAACTGAGATAGGGACATTCTTTCCCACGATGGAAGTTCAGTGAATACAGCAAGACGCAGTCCAAAGCATGGGGGGAAGTGTTTTCTGTTTTTGTTTTTAATTCTGATGCCTCTATCAAAGGCCAGTAGAGTGCAGCATTTCCTTAAAAACATGATCTGAAGTACACTTCGATTTTAAAGCACATCTAATTTTGCAGGAGGAATTGTATCTTCTTGAAGATTCATAGTCATCAATACTGAAGACATACCCCCCAGTGAATTTTAATGAAAAGTTATTTTGTATGACTAAAAAGTTAATGAAGAGTTATTTTGTATACCCACTAAATATGCTGACTTGTTTTTAGAAAGGGAGAGAAAATCTACAACAGGCATTTTTGGAGTTGTAGTACCCATCTGGTGTGGTAAGGAGACAGATAAAAAAAGACAGAATTATATCAAGTGACTAGCGGGGCCCGGCCACACATTGCTGTGGCAATTGTCCTTCTCATCACAGTCCGCAACCCACACAGATGTCCATGCAGGTCCAATGATCCCCAGCATAGCCTTTTGGGGTGGTCAAATGGAATCCCTTTCCCTTTTCAATTCACATTGTTATATGGTTGTGTCTTGTTTTTTTTAGTATAATGTAACCCTTTCCATTACACAACAGAACTGTCCAGAGTGCGAATCCCGCTGTCCATGAGGCTGGTTGACACGCACAGTCCTGGCTTGAGTAAGGCAGAACTGGGACAAGCAGGCTATCCCAGTCAGGCAGCAGAGGCAGGGTGGTGAGGCGCTCAGATCGAGGCCAGCTCCCTGGGTTCATAAAGGGCCATGTGCAAAAGAAGCAGAGCCAGTAGTGTTGGTTTGCCCCCACACTGTGGATTTTCTTAGAAGAAAAAGGCAGACTCCAGCACGCTTTTAGTAAAAGAGAGCTGTGGTAAATATGAGTGAGGAAGTGGGTAAGTGGTGGTTGGATGTGAGGGAGGGCAGAGTGTGGTGTGTGATGTGTATTGTGAGTTGGATGTGTATTGTGTGGTAGCCGTGGGTGAGGCACAGAGAGTGAAAGTTACCTGTGTGTGAGTGGGGGAACCGCACCTGATGTCTCACATGGCAAAGTGTGTATGTGTTTCACTTCCACTCGTATTACCTACCAGTATTACCTATTTACTGTTTTCACTGCTCATCTCTGCCCATCTGCACGAACATTTTAAGCCCTCATACCAAGCCTTCAGGCCACAGACATGCTACATGAGCATTCTAAGGGTGACAGTTAAACAGAGCCAGCTTCATGGCCTGGTGCGCCAGGAAAAAGACGTTTAACCTGGCTCAGGTATGGACTTTCGGCGATTTGAAGGTCCAATTACCTGCCCAGAACAGGGAGGGACGTCCTGTGAAAATTTGGGGGTGATCCATCCAGCTGTTTCGGCGTTAGGGCGTGACTAACAAAGTCACTGTTAGCTTTTTATATATGTAGACCAATCCCTTGTGCCTTTTTGCTAATCCCTTGGTGTTCTTACGTAATTTCAACCAAAATAATATGGTCACCAACCATTTTTCCAAAATCATTCCTGCTTCCAAACGGATACCTGCATTGGATATACTAGGTTGGAATATCGATCTCAGGAACTTTGACTGTATTCTCTCCAGGGTAGTCATATTACCAGAAATACAAAACATGACTCCATAAAAGATTTGTGACAGAGGTTTCACATTAAATAATCTAATTGCAGCTTCTACATTACGACCCCCTTAGGACCAAAAAAAATCTCTGAACTGCTTCTGCACTTAACTGTGCACACTCTTTTGGTTCATATATGCACACTCTTTTGGTTCATATATGCACACTCTTTTGGTTCAAGGCTTGAAAGGCAACTTCCAGATATTTGTACAAGTGAACCTGTTCCAATTGTACTGAGCTAATAAACCATGATTAAATTTTCTTTCTTTTTCAATAAACCATTATTTTGGTTTTATCATGATTTGTCTCCAGATGATTATTCTGGCAGCATTGTGCAAAAGCTTCCAAAGTTCTCCTTAGGCCAACTAGGGTACTTCACAATATTACAATGTCATCAGCGTAAAACAGGAGGGAAATATGTTTGTTTGCAATTTTTGGAGGATGGTATTCCATCTTACCAAGATGTTTAACAAGGTCATTAATAGTTAAATAATGAGGGAGCTAGTATACATCCTTGTTTCACTCCTTTCTGAATGCATATACTTTCAGAAATATGACCTTGGGGGTTACATCTAACTCTAATAGAAGTGTTGGCATAAAGGGCTCTAATCAGAAATAATAGTATCCTGTCAATATTGGATGCTGCCAGTTTTCCCATAAGATAGACTTTGACACTGAATCAAAAGCCATCTTAAAGTCAATAAATGCAATATACAGGAAGACTGTTTATTTAGAGGCACATTTGGAGATTAAATGATCTAATATTAAACAATGATCTAAGCATGAACAGTCTTTCCTAAATCCAGCTTGTTCTTCAGCAACACAAACCTCCTGGTCCATCCATTCACTCAGTCTCTATCATCAAAATGGTGGGCCAAAATGGCAGGTTTTCCTCATCTCCACAATATACAGGCTCTTTCTCCCCTGTGGCATAAAGTTGTCTAAAATAATTTTCCCACACTTCTGGGATAATTTCACATATCATAGAGGCAAGAGATCTAATTATAGTATTTGAGGTCAATCTCCAAAATAGTGAATGATTTTTCTCCTTTATTGCCTGATTTAATTGGGCACAAGCCTTCTTTGAATCTTCCTCCTTTTTCTTCAAATCAATGTTTTGCACTTCGTTTGTTTTTTTCATTTCCACTAACAGCTCATCCTCCTATGATACAAATGTTTATAAGCTATTTTTGCATCATTACATTCTTTGTCGTTCCATAAATTTGTACATCTATCATTTCAGCTATAAAGTTTGTTTTATCATTACTTTATTTATCTGATTAATTACCTGATTATATCCTCCTAAGCAACTGGCATTGTCTTCTGTATCTAAAATTCTTACCAAAATTCTCTCTATCTCTTCGGAGCTTAATAATTTTTTAATCTTATTTTCCATTCTAGGGTTCATCTCACTCTACAGTGCTTCTTATCAAACTCGATCTTGCGTCAATATATGTCTAAAACATTTTGGTTATATCTAGGAATACTGTATTTCAAATAGTGAGTAAATGTTCACTGTCATAATGAGAGGAGACCTCAAAGTTTTCCACTAGTCTGACTAATTCATGGGATACAATGATGTAATCAATTAGACTCACCTCCAGAGTGATATGTGAATTCAGCTGGTAATCATTTGGATAAGACCCATTTAATATGCTACCTCTTATGTTATTTACCAACTGAACCAATTTAATCCCAGCATAGTTATATTTAAAATCTTTCGAACAGCTAGTAAGTGGGAGAGCTACATTTCTATCTTTCAACACCAGAGCTGGGTGGCTATCCTCACATTCATCAATTCTGGCATTGAAATCTTCACCTATAATAAAATATGCTGTCAGGTATGCCTTTCTTAAATGATTAATATAGTTTTCAAATCCAGTCCAGGTCACATCTAATTGAACTTTGTCTGTAGTTGGGAGAAACAGACATTAATAATTAAACAGGATATCTGACCAAACTGGACCATTAATGTCATAGCCAATTCAAACATGTTTCTAATTCCACCACCATAACCATCAGCTTTGTTGAGACCAATATGCCTAATCCCCACTTTGCTCTCCCTTTTGATGACAGATCTGCTGGGATGTCGTAACATGTAAAACTATCCATGAAAGGAGACTCTGCGCTCCAAGTCCCTTGAAGTAATATAAAATCAAATTTTGAGAGAAATCTGCATGTATCATCATCATCTTTCCTTCTTCCCTGATATTATAGTATTTGTGATCAAATGTCTTTTGTTGTAGATTTATTTTCTAGACAGTCAATTGATTTGTCTTTTGTTGTAGATTTATTTTCTATACAGTCAATTGTTATTAGATCCAAATGGCCCTGGCTGTCTGTGAAGACACAACCAGTATTCATAGAAAGTCTAGACCATGTCATCTCCGTGAGGGAAAGATTGCCCTGATCTAGCCCTGACTGCTATGCAGCTGCCTTCTTCTTACCAGCAGCCATGGGATTTCCTGGCACAGTCTAGTACAACAAGGTCTCTGTCAGGCAAAGCATTCATACACAGTCTGTTTCTGCTGGGCATACAGAACAGCGGCTAGTCAAACAACAGCTGTATTGAAAGTACATAACCACATTTGTAAAGGCACCCACTTACTGGGATCTAATGGATACATTTGCATGTTTTAAATAAATTGTATTTTTAAAAATCTAAAATAAAGCAGAATGATTGTAATGGATGTTCTGGAAAAATACTATACCCCTTCTCAGGGAAAGATGAGAGGAGATGTGGATCAAACTGCCACATCTTCCTGACTCTCCCCCGCTCCCCCCCGAGATTCTCTTTAAAGATCAACGAAGCCTACTTATGCACTTGCTTCGTCAAAACTGTTATCATTTGCAATGTTAAAAATGGCGCTTTGATTAAAGAACACGTATAGTGCTCCAGATGGCTATATAGCAACACTTTCATTTTCTACAGTTGCACCTGCCATTTAGTTTCCTGCAGTAGCACGGACCACGTAAAATGGCAGGTGCAATTTTAGAAAGCAAAAGTATTGCTATATAGCTGTCCGGAGCACTATACATGCTCTTTTATCAAAGCACTATGTTTACCATGGCAAATGATAATAGCTCTGACAAAGCTGGCATGTAAGTAAGCTTCTTTAATCTTTAAAGAACATCTGTCCTACTTCACAATGTGGTTGTGCACTGCTGCAACTTCCGCTGCAGCATGCATGACTACATTGTCATCTTTTCTTGAAAAAGGGTGTAAAATCTGGAAGACAATCAAAAGCAACCCTTTATCACATTATTATTCAATATCCTGTAGATGGCAGCATGGTGCAATTTTCAAAAGGTTCATTAAAAATGTAAGTGAAGTCCAGTGTTCAATGTACAACTGCATGTACAGAAATCTGAAAGAATTGGCAAATTAACTTCGGGACTAATGTTGCTTCCAGTTCTTCAAGATCTTTTCTGCCGCATCCAGCGTGCTGTCTTCCTGCCAATACACAACACCATCATGGGTTATAAAAATTACAATTCAGTTATAGAAGAACACTTGGAAAAGTACACTACTGGAAAAGTACGCATAATTTCACCCATCATAGCTGTCCTGTGCATAATCAAACAAGTGTCTTGTTGCTGATTTCAAGCTTTGGAAAATGCCCAACTTCGCAATCATCTGGGGCCACTCACAGAAGTCCTTACAATGTATTAGCCTTTCTATCACGTGACAAACATTTTGCTAATTTACAAAACTGAAGAGTCATCTTCCTGTTTTAAGGCATTACAGGGACCACACAATATTTAATCTTCCTGTCAATTAAAATGTCCAGCTGATTTATGCTTTGTCACTGCAGATGTAATTGCAGACATATTGAACTGATCAACCTTATAATTAGACTAGAAAGCCCTTTTAGCAAGAATTATCTGCATTGTACATTTGTAGAATAGCCAGCCCAACCAAGCCCTGGTCCTTTAAATTTGCCCAAGGGCAAAGGCTAGTCCTAAAGAGAGGCAGGCAGTTCTGTGCTTGCCCCCATTTTGTCCGTACTTCAATTCCCGGCAAGCAGCAAAAAGTCAGTGGCAGGTTTTAATGCAGCTCACTGTTCTGTGCTGAGCGAGCACTGAGTGAGCGGAGGAAAGCTAGCTGTCACAAAAGTTGTAGGGTGTGGCAGTAGGAAGTGGCAAAGCTGTTTGCACAGAAAGAGAATGTGTGTGACAGAGCTAGTCCTGCAAGCACCTCACAGACATTGCAAATGCCAGACCAGGAATTGATATCTTGAAGAAGCAGATTCCTGATTATATCCATGTAAATACTCATGGCCAATCTCTGTAGTATCTTTCTCCAACTGAGGACTGTATCTGAAGCAAGCATGCCTTGTTATTTTTCCAGTGCCCCCTCCTTAGCATATGCTGCATTGCAGAAGCCAAGATCAAAACACTTTCCTAGCAGTTAGCATAATTAAAAAAAACACTGACTGACTTCTGAGTAGAGCTGCTTAAGGTTTCTTTCTCAGTCAAGCTACAATCTCACCCTTCTGTGTATAGACTTGCCAAGGGAAAAAAACTGCGTATAGACTGCCAAAGGAAAGAAACATGTCCTGTTCCTCTAAAGGGGGCTTAATGGGAAGTTATTCACCAGATGATCTTATTTAATTCCATCACTTGAAAAGCTTCAGCTGCCTACTTCCACACTTTAAAGTGGCAGGACACTTTTTCTCCAGGCCGTTGACAACACCTACAATTTGCAAAACGGGGATAATCTGGTTTAGTTATCAGGATGACTGTGACCATTACGAAACATGTAGTAAATAGTAATTAGTAGTGATATAAAATGTTATTTTAGCAACCTAAGAGAGAATGAGAATTTTTGGATGAAATTAGCTTGTTTAAGAACGACAGAAACCAATGGCATTGTAATACACTAAATAGTCTTTAAGTTGACAGCTTGTAAACTTACTTTGATGAAGCAAAAACGGATGTACTTTTCAAACTTCTGTTGAGTCTCTGGGCCACAAAATGAAGAGAGAGGGATAGCTGCCAGCTTCTAAAATGCCAAAATACAGTCATTATTTCACAAACAGCACAATCCAATACTAGTTGTCCAGAAAGATGCCTCTGGTTTCAAGAGGTTCAAGAAAGGTCCAGGTAAATAGTGCACCAGAAGGAAGGGTGGGGTGGGCACCACTCCATCCCCAATAAAGCCCATTATGGGGGGAGATGCTTCCTCTTTGATTCTTTGCTAGAGCCCATTGCATCTCCCCCACAATGAGCTTTGCTGCTAGTAGTACATAAATAAATGGGTAAAATGCAGGGAGAACAGTTATTTAAGTCCAAATCTGGGCCTGCTGCCTTCCAGTGTGCTCCTGATTCATTAGATCAGAGTCATTCATTTCAACATTAAAAATGAAGCAATTGCATATATGTATTTGGATGAAGAAGTATCAGTGGTGAATCAAGAAAACAACCACCTTACCTTGTTTTTTATCATCCATTTCACAAATTTGTAATCGTAAGGCTTATCCTCTTCCATGTCCGATAAATCGACATCTTTTAAACAAATAATAGAAAAACAGAACTTTTGCAGGACTCGCCTTTTCTATAAATCAAGAATACTTTTGCACAGATTTGAGTAGACTCAAGAAGAAAAAGGGCAGCCACTCATGCCACATTCTCTCATAGCGAGAAAAACTGCCTGTATAAGAATCATTATGCTACATTATAGTTCCGTTTCACAAAACGCTATTCCCAGTTTGCACACTGAAGCCAGTGCAGTATACAGGACACGCACAGTGTAGTCGTGAGAGTCATAGATTAGGATCTAGGAAACTCAAATGCCCACTCAGCTATTGAAATTAATTGGGTGACCTTGGGCCAGTCATTCTCTCTCAACCTAATCTCTCTTGCAGGATCGTTATGCAGATAAGATCAACAAGAGGATAACAATGTTGTAACCCGCTTTAGGGCCCCATTGTGGAGAAAGGTGGGGGTATAAATCTATAAAAATAGATACTATCAAGAGTAAAGCTAGACATAGCAACTAAAAGAGGATGCTACCACAAAAGGTAGCCCTGCAATGAGTTTGCCTCTTTTCCTTCAGTTGCTGCTGCTGGAGCATGCTTAGTAGGATATTGGGCTTCGCTGTGTTACAGAAGAAAATACAGGGTCAGTATTTTCAGTGGCATCAAAAACAAACCATTCATTGTTCTGTCTAGTACTGCCTTCACTGCAGCACAAGGTTAATTTTGTTAATGAAAATGATATGTCACTTATTAACTATACATAAAAGAAATAAGCAGATGCAGTCCTCAGCTCTGGTCAGAATATTTTTAACCCTGCCACAGCAGCAGAAGCAGGAGGAGGAGGAGTTTGGATTTATATCCCCCCTTTCTCTCCTGTAGGAGACTCAAAGGGGCTTACAATCTCCTTGCTCTTCCCCCCTCACAACAAACACCCTGTGAGGTGGGTGTGGCTGAAAGAGCTCCGAAAAGCTGTGACTAGCCCAAGTTCACCCAGCTGGCATGTGTGGGAGTGCACAGGCTAATCTGAATTCCCCAGATAAGCCTTCACAGCTCAAGCGGCAGAGCAGGGAATCAAGCCCGGTTCTTCCAGATTAGAATGCACATGCTCTTAACCACTATGTGCCACTGAATGAATAAAACATTCACTAACTTAGCACAGACACATCAACAATCATGAAGTATCCTCCCTCGGGAATAACAGGTTTCAGTCCAACTTCTTGCAGCATTTGAGCCAGCTGGTTCCTCTTGACCTCTAATTCTCTAGGCAGAGAGTAGAAATAGCAGTCTGACTCGTCCATCCGTTGGAAATCTAACAAAAAAGCTTGTCCCACAGCCTCCTGAACATAAAAATCAAAAAAGAAAATCAGTGTAGGTTAGCAAAGGACAAAACAAACCATAAAACCAACTTAAATTGGTTCCTTAAAAAATGCTGATGTCTCCAAAGTCATTTAAACAAACGACTTTTCTTTAAAAGGCTTCTGCCCAATAAGGTAGATATTCAAATGAGAGACAAAAATGCATCAGAAGACAGTTTTAACAGCCTCTATAAAATGAAGATTCCAAAATTAGGGAATATATTTCTACCTATTATTCGAATGTTTCTTCCACAATGTCTGATAGAGGAACCTACCAGTGAACATTAGACTTGACCTGCCCACACAATCTGTTTCAACACATTCATCAAGGTTGAGCAGCAACAGCCACCCTCGGCCCCAGTCAGATTTGAGGGAAGGCTGGCATTCCCCCCGCCTTGCCATGAATCAAGTCCCTCACAGCACTGACTCATCAAAGTGAGCCTAGATACATGCACAGAGTTTGGGAAACCTTTATCCCATCCCACGGAGCAGCCCATCTTTGCAACTTTATGCTTCACTCAGAAGTCCTTGCAATGCTGCTGCTACTGTAGATGAGTAGGCCAAGAAACACACACACAAACACAAGTTTATAACAATAACTGATAATACAAATTATTAGAGGACAGCAAATATGAACTTCCCACACCCCTCCACCGAAATCTGTATAGGAAACCTACTCCCGAATGCAGCCTCCTAAATGCATTGGATCAGGGCAACATCCTTACACAGGGACGCAGGAATGGTATATACAACAGGCCAACTCAAGGCTCATTCTGTCAGGGCCGGTAGCTCTTCTGCAGTAGAGGAACTTCTCTCACCCTTCATTTTAATGCGACTTACTACATTAGGATGCATTTAGGGCTGTGGGGTTAATAAATCAAAATGAGGGTTGATTCAAGTAGTGACATTAGTGTTGATTTTCAAATGCTCGTTCACCCTGATTTCATATGCTGAATAACTGAATACTCTCTTTAGTGGCTCCAACTCCTGTGATCGTGTTGACTGCTTACAAACTATACCATCTGCTTCCTCATGCATCTGTACCCACCTGTAATGGAGTTGGACATGTATAGAGTGAATTTTGCTGAACGACTTGCAAATGTTTTATCAGATGCTGGGGGCCAATGGACCATCCAAGCTTTAAAAAAAACAACAGTAATAAATATCTAGTAGTTTACTGAATTTTTACAAAGTATTAGGAGCTGGAAAGCATTGAGACAATCACACGTTAACCTAACTTCACACCAGCCTTCCAAATAAGCCCACAACACTAATTGCTTTGCTTACATAGAAGCTACTGTTGCTGGTGGGCTATTTAACAGTGCAAACCTGAGAACACTTCCTGGGAACAGGCATCAGTGAATATAATGGGACTTACTTCCAAGTAAACTTGGTTGGGATAGCACCCAAAAAGAACATTCTTACATTTTTCAAAGATTTCCCCGGCTAGTCCTAGAAGCAGCCTTGTAAATTGCTATTTACAAATCTATCCTACAATCTGGCCAACAAAAATGCAAGTTATTTTGGAAAATATTCTGAAAATTAAAAGTATGAATGTTTAGTTGTATGAATACTTGTATTCATGGCTGCCACAAAATAAAATGTTCTAAAATAAAGCACTGTTTCAAAAACTAATCATATTTATGTACAAAATCCCATGATCTGGCCCAAAGAGAATTTTGGGATCTGATTACAGCCCTTCATGGTATATCTTCCTATACTTTACCAGTGTTTTGATGGGAGGGATGTTGACAAAACAACACCCTGCAAACAGCCTAATGTGCTTTTGTCTTCTTTGGATGCTGGCTTTACCTCCATGACAACCACATCTTCTAAATCTAACATTCTAACTGAAATTGCAAACGTGAGATCTCTATATGAAAGGAAAAGCGAGATTCTAAAGACTGTGGATGATCTACCACAAGAGTGGCACTTCAGGTTCCGTAATTTTCTTAATAAATCATTTTGAACAGAGGACTTATATTAAGTCTGTAGGTGACAAATTGCGCTAACAGATTGGAGGTATGAAATAATACCCTGCTGTACTTCAGAATGGATTTTTTCAAAATTGACCAGAGGTATTCTATTGTTCATATTACCTTCCAGCCAGTTACAGTGTATGTTTTCCCAACACTTCCTATAGTCACTGTTCTTTCCCACATTCCAGGCAAAGTAGCTGTTTGAAAAACACAGAGAGACCCATTACTCATGTGAAATTCCAGCTTTTCCACAAGCCAGATAAGAGACATGATGAAGTATTCTGCACTGGAGGAAACTGCCCAGGCAACAGCAGAAAGGCAATGCTCATTTTATGACGTATCACTAGTAATCCCGTTAGACACATATTAGAGAACTGCCACAAGATGCTGTAAGTGGATGCAATATTTATTTTGCATTTTTCATCATGAGAAAGGTGTCACTACAGCTGATGGGAAACATGGAGCTTAGTATATTCTCTGTTCTGGGGCAAATCTATGTGCTGTTCATCACATATAATTTTACAGAACTGGAGATTTCTTTAGCTACAATAATTCTGTTTAGTTTATAAAATAATTGTCACTTATATGCAGATACGTGATTTGGAGGTTACAAGTATAATAACAAACAAGCACCACTGGCTAAATGCCTTGGTTTTGGGAGCAATCCTAGGCAGCAATGTACATATTAGAGCACATGGCTTCTGCAAATGGTTGTACTGATAAAGCAAACAGCAAGGAAGTAGAATACAGCCTTGCTGAGTTCCTCTCTGTATTTCTGTTTCTCCAGAAACAGAACATCTCAAGAGAAACACAACCCCCCACGATACCTAGCTTAAGTAGAAATAGATAGAAAAAGTGCAGAGAAGGCCAACAAGGATGATTGAGGGACTGGAGCACCTTCCCTATGAGAAGAGGCTGCAGCGTTTGGGACTCTTTAGTTTGGAGAGGAGACGGCTGAGGGGGGATATGATTGAAGTCTATAAAATTATGCATGGGGTAGAAAATGTTGACAGAGAGAAATTTTTCTCTCTTTCTCACAATACTAGAACCAGGGGGCATTCATTGAAAATGCTGAGGGGGAGAATTAGGACTAATAAAAGGAAACACTTCTTCACGTAACGTGTGATTGGTGTTTGGAATATGCTGCCACAGGAGGTGGTGATGGCCACTAACCTGGATAGCTTTAAAAGGGGCTTGGACAGATTTATGGAGGAGAAGTCGATTTATGGCTACCAATCTTGATCCTCTTTGATCTGAAATTGCAAATGCCTTAACAGACCAGGTGATCGGGAGCAACAGCCGCAGAAGGCCATTGCTTTCACATCCTGCATGTGAGCTCCCAAAGGCACCTGGTGGGCCACTGCGAGTAGCAGAGAGCTGGACTAGATGGACTCTGGTCTGATCCAGTTGACTTGTTCTTATGTTCTTATGTTCTAAGTAGCAATGGGGAATATAACTCGGCTTGGCAGTGCGAGAGGCAGGCTAGGTGGGATCTTTTCGACAGCTATACCAGAAATGGCTTTTGAAACTTTCTATAGAGAATGCAAAAGAGACCAAATTGTAGTTTTAAATATTTTTATATAAATTTTAGTTGCAAAACAATCATACAGTAAGACATGGAAAAGCATAGACACAGGAAAATATAGGTTTGGATGATAGATTAGGAGGGGGAGGGGGGACTTATACATTACCTAGGTTCTGCTGAAGAAGTCTTGAAGAAGGCAAGGATTCGTATGTCAGCATGGAGAGCGGGGGCCAGCAGCAGCTGAAGCCAGCCTTGACAGCCAGCTTGGAGGGCCAGCATTGAGAGCCTGGAGAGCCAGCTTGTAGAGCCAGCATTGAGAACTTGAGCCAGCATGGAGAATGTGGAACTTGGGGTGCACTGTATTTTTATACCCCTGTGAGCAGTTTGGGGCAGGAGCTAGTAAGTTTTTATTCCTGTAAGTTTCTATTCCTGGATTTTCTGGGTTTCCATGCTGGGATTGAAGGGCTGAGCTAATCAATGGCTCATCTATTGTTTCTAAGTCCCGGGATAATAGAGCCAATTGTTTCTTGATTGTATCAGTGGAACCTTGAATGGCTTATGCAGATTATCTTTGGAGAGTCTCTGCCTAGGTATTCAAATCTGGCTGAGGCGTTTTTCATCAGGAAAGGATCTAGTGCCAAGGAGATTGTTTCTAAAGGTAGAGAAAATGCAAAATCTGGTAATAGGGAGTCTCCTAGAATCATTGTGTTACAGTAGCTTTGGTGGGTTATGGTAATCAAGACCTTTTTGCAGTAGCCTCATCCTGGTTTGGACACTCTGCCACACACACACACACACACACCACACACACACACACACACACACGAAAGCTGGCTTTTGCCAATACATAGTGCAGAAAAATAATATGACATCCATATTTCAGCAATGTGGGGTATGAAGGGTAGGGCGACACCCATGATGCTTTGTCTTATGAGAAAAATCTGATATACAAAACCTCTCTATCCTAAAAAGGGAACTGATTTCAATACTGCAAGTTGCAGCAACATTTTGATAGCCTCATACTGGAAAACATACCTTCCATTGGGCAGTTGTATGTGGGACTGCACTGGCACGTTTGCCCCCTCTGCTGCTGCAGAAGGCAGAGGAGCTGGCAGCCCGTTACCCCCCAGCTCTGCAGTGGCAAAACCCAGAAATGGTCACCACTGCAGAGAAACACTGGTGTCCAATCAGACACTAACTCAGAGCGGGGGCAGGCCTTCCCTGGGGGTGGAACTGACCTTAGTCAGCTTTCACCTGGAGTCTAGGTCTGGGAACACATGGGATGTGGCCTTGAACTGATGTCATCCAAAAAGGTGGCAGAACTCCATCTAGCCCTATGGAGGGCTTTCAGGTGGATGCGGGGGAGGGGGGTTGTTTTGTTTCAGCTGTTTTCCCATACTGCCTGAATGCTCTCTGGAGGTGCTGGGATGGCATGTTTCTGGCTTTGGATTGGGCTGGCCAAGTAGCAAATAACTTATCTTACTCTAGAAACTTTCAAAATAGAGGGCTGCCATATCTAGAATATGTGGAGACAGGGGCATCATGAACTAAATGACTGCCCATGAAACTATCATATGATTTTCATTTATTAAGTTCTGCCAGGTGAGTACAACAAATGATTTCTGTAAAAAGCATTCATGTATAAAAGATTAAGTAGTGGAATGTATCTTGACTGTGTAGGATATTTAACCTACTACTGTTGAATTTTTATTTTCCTGTGCTTAATATAAACTAAACTTAAAACAGTTAAAATAAAGAACTATTAAATAATCTGCACAGCCAATCAAACCTCCAGTATGGTTGGTTCACTGTATTGAGAAAAGGTTAAAGGGGAAAAAATGAAAAAAATGAATGGATAGTTATATTAAATAAGGGTATAATGTGATATTAGGGACATATTTAGTAAGAGAAGACTTAGAAAATAAAGATAGTAATCACATATTAATGTTTTATTAATAGACTCTTATCTCTTTTTAAAAAAAACGCGTTTTTCTGAAAAAAAATCTTCTATAAAATATGTTGATTATGTTATGAGTTTGTAGAATGTTATTTGGCGTAATTATACTAGCTTTCTCCAGGACCAGAATTGTACTAAGATCCATTTTCTACTTTTGAGGTTCGTACTGTTCCTACTGTTTTCTTCTTTCTTCATCTGGACAACTGGGTTTAATTCCCCATTCCTCCACAAGAGTGATGGGCTCTGATCTGGTGAACCAGGTTTGTTTCCCCACTCCTCTACATGAAGCCTGATGGGTGACCTTGGGCAAGTCACAGTTCTCTCCAAACTCTCTCAGTACCACCTACCTCACAAGGTATTTGTTGTGGGGAGAGAAAAGCAAGGAATTTGCAATCACTTTGACATTCCTTACAGTTCAGAAAAGCTGGGTACAAATCCAAACTCTTCTGGTTGAAACAAGCAGTTTAACAGTAAACTAATAAACTAATAAACTAATTTGTTTGTTTTTTAAAATCGTGTTAAGGAGAGAGAAATTATTTCATTTGTAAAAATAACATACGAATTATATGTTTGAATTTTCCCACGAACCCACATCTGTATAATTTCATGATATCAGTACCAATTTTAATGTGTTTCTTTCCAGTGTATACCAGCCACTCATATACTTCATCACTGATGCACAAGATATCATGCTTAATACAGAGATCAGCAATTGTCTGGAGCTCTTCTTTTGCATAGACCTTTTAAAAGAGAAAGGAAACAGTACATTGAGCAATGTATTCAGGGCCAATATTGTTGTAACATTTAGCTACCAGACTGAAAAACAGGACTCTCACCTTTCCTATAGGATTGTGAGGGGTATTCAGCAGAATAGCTTTTGTCTTGGAATTGAATTTACTTGCAAGTTCATCAGGGTCCAAGACCCAGTCAGCACTAGAGGCAATGTCTCCTCCAACCGCAGGTTTCTAGGGCACAAAAAGTATGTTTCACTGAGCTGTATATGCTTTTCTTAATCATGTTCCATAATAATGCTGGTAGCTGGGACGTAGGTATAGATTTTTTATGGGGGGGTTCGGGGGGCCACACCCCCACCCGCCCCTAGGGCATGGCCACGCCTCCCCAAGCCCTGCCCCTGCCCTAGTGCTTATAAAAGCAGCTCTCCGAGGCTGGGGATGGCAGACTCCCCTGCCCTGCCCTGCCCTGCCCTGCCCCCAGCAGCTGGGCTCCCAGCCGGCAGCCAGCAGTTCCTTCTGCCCTCCCCTCTGGGCAGAGGTATAGAGGGAAACTGGAGCCCGGTGCAAAATCTGAGCCCCCCCCCCCTCCCGGCAGCCACTGTGATGCTGGAATCCACCCCAAACAGTATCACTTTCACTGGTGTTTAAACTAGAGAACCCAAATTCTCCTTTTAAACCCACCTTAAAGTCCCTAGTTAAACAACTGGGGTCCCTAGTTAAACAACATTGAAAGTGATGCTATTTTGGGGTGGATTATCCCCCACCCTGAAACAGTATCACTTTCAATGTGGCATAGTGGTTAAGAGCAGGTGCATTCTAATCTGGAGGAACCGGGTTTGATTCCCTGCTCTGCCACTTGAGCTGTGGAGGCTTATCTGGGGAATTCAGATTAGCCTGTGCACTCCCACACACGCCAGCTGGGTGACCTTGGGCTAGTCATAGCTTTTCGGAGCTCTTTCAGCCCCACCCACCTCACAGGGTGTTTGTTGTGAGGGAGGAAGGGCAAGGAGATTGTAAGCTCCTTTGGGTCTCCTACAGGAGAGAAAGTGAGGATAGAAATCCATACTCTTCTTCTTCTTCTAAACTGAGGACCTCAGATTCTCCCTTAAAATCCACGCTGAAGGGGGTGGATTTAAAAGGAAAATCTGGGGAAATTTGGAGGGTGCCTGCTGTCAGGGGTGCAATTGTTAAGCTAGAAGCACCAAACTTTCAGGGTATCTTTAGGAGACTCTCCTAATGATACCACCCAGGTTTGGTGAGGTCTGGTTCAGGGGGTCCAAAGTTATGGACCCTCAAAGGTGTAGCCCCTATCTCCTACTAGCTCCCATTGGAAACAATGGGGGATGGGTGACCCTCTTTGGAAGTCCATAGCTTTGGACCCCCTGGACCAAACTTCACAAAACCTGGGTCGTATAAATAAGAGACTCTCCTGATAATACATCCCAGTTTTGGTGAAGTTTGGTTCAGGGTTTCCAAAGTTATGGACCCTCAAAATGTAGCCCCCATCTTCTATTAGCTCCCATTGGAAACAATGGAGGATGGGGGCACCCCCTTTGGAAGTCCACAGCTTTGGACCCTCTGGACCAAACTTCACAAAACCTGGGTGGTATCATCAGGAGAGTCCCCCAAACAATCCCTGAAAGTTTGGTGCTGCTAGCCCAAACAATGTGCCCCCTGCAGGCCAAAAACAAAAAACTAAAAAAATTTTAAAAACCCACAAACGGAGGGGCGGAGCTTCGGACATGAATGTGGGGGTTTGAACCCGAGAACCTCCCCCTTACCTACATCTTTGGCTGGTAGACTTGCAACAAAAACCATTGTATTGTACCAAATACAGGAATTGGGCCAAGTTATTCAAGATTAGAAGCAAAAAGCAGCCATTGGTATGTGTGGGTGGGGGAGGCCAGGGTCCTGAGAGAGCATGTGTCTGTATGGGGCTAAATTCTTCCCATGGAGAAACTACATATACTCATCTTTTCTTCCCCTGGGAAGAATTTAACTCTCTCTCACCTCATGCTACTACCCCAGTTTGTTCTTTGTTTGGAATCAGGGCAACATTTATTAGAAACAAGGGCATGGGTTGTAACTTTTAAGTTTTGGCTGCGTCTTTGTTTCTGCACTGACCCTAACAGTTTGTCCCAGTTAGAAATGAGAGAGTTTCAGCTTTCGAAATGGTGGCTACATATTGAAAAAAAGATCTTTTCCTTGGGCTTCTCTTGGGAGGCCCTACAAATGCTCACTGCTCCGGAGATTTACCACCGCTTAAAGACTAGATTATTTGATCAAGAGTACCAATTTCTCTTGAGCAAAGCGCAAAGCTCTTGCTCTCCAATATTCTTTGGGATTATCCCTCAGAAAACTAGCCCTGCTATATACCTGCAACAACTTATTAATTACAATTGCAGATGGGTCATGACCAGAGCAAGGTGTAACTCTTTTCCGTCAGCACATCTTCAAGGTCGATTCTCTGGTATTCCACAAAATGAGCGTCGCTGTCAATTCTGTCCTGATACAACTGATACACTTTCTCATATTCTGCTCCATTGTTCAAAGTACAACAACATCAGAACCGATTTGAGAACTGTGTTACCAACAGGATTTATGCTCCTTTCTGATAAAATAAAAATGGCTAAGCTTCTAAATAGCTCTAGTGTTGAAATATCTGAAGCTGTTGCTATGTTTTTGCTCTGTGTACTGCAAGTTGAGCAATAATGATCTTTTTATTGCATTTGAAATTCTTGGCACTGGTTTTATGCCTAATAAAGGTTTTTTGGATTTGGATTTGGATTTACTACCCCAGTCAAAAATTGTCCCCCACCCCACACTGCTTTAGGGTCAAAAGGGGAAAATATACATACAAAGCATCAAAGTAACACCTGAAGTTCTCAGTGTGAATAACCCTAAAGAACAGCAGACAATCTCTGTGTTACTTTGTAACTTTGATACTTTGTATTATTTCTTGCATGGTATTCTGCACTTTATTAAATTTCTCTGCTCACAGTTCTGCTTGTTATGAATAGTTGCCTTTGAAAGGCAGGGTACAGTAGCTATACCTTTTCTGTCTATGTTCCCACACACACACGCACCTTTTCAAGTGCTGAAATAGCTACCAGGGCGACCACCTGGTGCTTGAACCATCTCAGTCCTCTATGTTGCAAGCACAATCAGAATTGTGCCCTCACAACATTTTTAAATTGCTTAAAAATGGTATTGGCCACAAGTCCAACCAGTGGACATTGTCACATCTAGTTTAGCCTTTATAAAAAAAGCTGCACAATTGCCATTCCCAATGAATAAACAGAATCCCAGTGGCAATGAAGACCAATGAAGACTAACAAAATATATTTTCATGAGTCAGAGTTTCCTTCATCAGAAGCTTATCAATCAGGCTAATTTATACATACAACACAAGACCAATTTTTGTTGCCTATATATATTTTTCTGATGAATAAAAGGTACTCTTTATGAAAAAAGCAACAACCCAAATTTCAAAAATCCAAAATACTCACGTATTTCAAAGGTATGCAGACAGGTTTTGCCCCTGCCATCTTTACCATGTTCACACAACAGTCATAGTATGGCTCTATTATTATTACCTAAAACAAAAAGATAGTCAATGACATAATCAAGCAAAAGTGATAAATGTTTTGATTCCATTTTCTTGTTCTCTTTATGTATTCAGAGGGGTAGCGGAGGGAAATGGCATCCCGGGCAAAACCTGCTCCGGGTGCCCCCACCGTGCCCCACTTACCTAGCTGGGCCTCCACCGGCTGAAGGAGCAGCCTGGCAGGGCAGGGCCAAAGAGAGGGGTGTGGGGGCTCTGGCACCGGCCTGGTGGAACACTCTCCCTCCAGCTGTCCCGGCCCTGCGGGACCTTGGGGATTTCCGCAGGGCCTGTAAGACTGAGTTGGTCCACCGGGCCTTTGGAGAGACCGGCCGCTGAGGATGCCCCTGCTCCCTCCTCTTTACCCCCATGGGCCCTAATACCATCAGGACCCATTATTTCACATTAGGAGGGTTTCGTAAGGGCGCGGGCGATGTTCTAAGATACTACTGTTGTTTTAATTATATGTATGTTTTTAGCTGATGTTTTATCTGTACACCGCCCTGAGCCCTTCGGGGATAGGGCGGTATACTAAATTTAATAAATAATAATAATAATAATAATAATAATAATAATAATAATAATAATAATAATAATAATAATAATAATAATAATAATACAGTATCTATCAACATTAAAAAATTATAGGAAAAATAATGTGTCTTTTTGCAAAGACAGAATGAGCATTTGCCATTTCCTTGAATGAGCAACAAGGGCAGTATTTTAGATAGCAGATATACTTGAGACCTTATAACTGTTAAACAATTCAGCTGCTTCCACTTAGTAATTTACAAGTAGATATGGCAGATGGCAAGAAAGGGGGCAGTGAGTTTGATCACTTTTTGAGATCAAAGAGATACAGCTTAGTATGAAGGATAACAAAATAGAAGTGTGGATTTATAATAAGGAGAACGAAAACAAAAGGAACTAGAGGAAAGAATCCAAGAGACAAAAGAATCCAAATGCTAAGTACTGTATATACTCGAGTATAAGTCGACCCGAATATAAGTCGAGGCACCTAATTTTACCACAAAAAACTGGGAAACTTATTGACTTGAGTATAAGTCTAGGGTGGGAAATGCAGCAGCTACTGGTAAATTTCAAAAATAAAATAGATACCAATAAAATTCATGAAGGTATCTCACTGGTTGTAAGAAAAGTTGACTAAAAGCAATCTTCATGATCAGAGGATGAACAGGATGAAGGCAAGAAGGGAGACTGCCTGGCTGCTTCATGCCAAAGACTGTGAGGACCCACAAGGCCTCCCTCAAAAATGGCTCACTAGAATTTTAAAAATGTCATTAAGCAAGGCAGTTTTTAAAGGAAGCAGATACTGTTTGCTAGCACCACCTTGTGAACAGTGTACACTTTTATCCTTGCATGTTCAGATACATATTTTATTCAAAGGTAACATTTAGCTATTAGGAAGATCTACAGTGTCTCTTTGTCTCTTACCACACTTGCTAAATAGCACAGAGGATATTTCTGTCCTTAGAACTGTAAGACCCTCTCTTTTCAGCTTCAATTTGTACTGCTTTACAGAGAGGAATTTGCACAAAAACTTAGCTTGACCTGATTTATTAGTAACAAATCTTGACTTGCATTTTGCAGTCTTTAAACGCTACAAGTGCAATGGAATCTCTCTCCAAGAGGATGCCATGCCTGTCAGAACACAAATTTAATGGGCACAGAGTAATACCTAAGACGGCATTCAGAGCCAATGGAGCAACTCTAATTGCAAAGACTGTGACTTTATCAAACCTCGAGGATTTACAAGCCTAGCTTTACATAAAAACACAAAAGGGAATGGTGAATTGAATACTGAAAGTTGGATGCAGGCAAAAGGCTTCTGCCACAGCTGGTGTGATCTCCTTTCTCGGTGAGCCACAGCTCCAGCGGCCATTTTGGAATTACCGTATATTCTCGGGTATAAGCCAAGGGGGGCTTTTTCAGCATTAAAAAATGTGCTGGAAAAGTTGACTTATACTCGAGTTTATACAGTACAACAGTGGCAGCTTAACTCATAGGTCAATTCCCCACTTCAAAAATGAAACTAGATACAAACTGGTTTGGTAAGATTCAGGACCTTTTGAGCACAGTTTCATGGTCCCCACTGCAGCTTCTGCCCCCTTGTTCCCAGAAACGCAGCAGCCATGCAGGAGTCCCCACTATCGGCGGATCAAACGCGCAATCCACTCAGGGGATATCCTGATTGGCTGCTACATTGTGCTGGGGCAGGAATTTTGTTTAACTTTCAAACTGATGGATCCACGTCTCTGCGAGCATGTGCAGAATGACCCTACACGGGGACGGGTGATTAAAACAAAGCCCCGTTTCCATGTGCCTTCGTGTATTAGTTTTTAAGTGAATGCAAGGTAGACACAAACACACTCCTCCACCCCTCTCCCCCACCACAACTTCAAAAAGGTTACAGTGTCCAGAGGTGGGTATTTATGCCTGAAATCATGAATGTGGCGCAGAAGGGACTGGACTTGCTCCAGCATTTTAAGGGGCTAAAATAAAATGAAAACAACTTGTCTCTGGCTGGGATCGAACTAGCAACCTCTTGCCCAGTAGCCCAATGCTCAATCAACTGTGCCATAGAGACACTGCTGGCTAAAAGCTGGGGAAAATGCAGCTTAAGTCTCCCTACACAAGTAGAAACAGGGAAATGTGCTCTCATGTATTCATCTTTAAGTGAATGCAAGGTTTACTGCTGCCTTGTGTTGCTATGTATGTCTTTAGTCAGAAAACTGCCCCCAAGTTGCCACACATTCACGTGGATCTCTGGTCCGCAAAAAATTTTTTAAAGGGGCTGCGTGCGCATCACGCACAGGCCACTGTGTCTTAATGGGATGGGAGGCTCCACATCACTCGCAAGGGCAGGTAGTTCGAATCTGGATTCACACACACCCCTCCCAACTTCCCCACCGCTCCAGATTGCCCACGTGTTTTTTGAAAAGGTCCACTTTCTTCCAGGTTCTAAAATAACATGTGCGGGGGGGGGGGGGGGGAGAAAGGGGATGAATGCGTGTTCGGAGCGGGTGAAGTGGGAAACCTGTATATTTGGAGTGACGAGCATGCATCTAATTGTGAGTGGGGAATCGGCCATAGTGAGTTAATTTAACTCAGTGTAAGTTTTATTTTTAACTGGGGGCACTTAAGGTAAGCAGTATTTCTGGGTTTTACTGTCATGTTTCCAAACACTTTGGAGTAAGCCAGGTTTAATAAAGTCAGTGGGAAATCTGAGGAAACCCTAGAAGGTGCACAAATGCAGCACTGATGCTGTACAGAACCAGAAAAAAAACACCCTTTGCAAAAGCACTGAGCCTGGAGCAGATAACCTGTGTGAAATTGGCCAGGCAGAGAAATTCCTGTTCTGAACAGTCTCGCTCCAAACAAAAGGCGTAGAGAGACTGAGAAACATATCAGTCTCTTCAGGATCACAATAAGCTTTTTAAGCACCTGGATGACTAGATACCTAGGATTTTTCCAGTCCCACTGTGGGGATCAAAGGAAGAGAATTTATAGTTGGATGCAAAATGAGAAGAAAGTGACTACACAAATGAGTTGCTCTCAAGTTCCTCTGTGGGGCTGATTTTTTTCCCCCAAAATTAAGCAGGACTCTTCTTAAGGTGCACTGAATAGCTCTTCACCTGGCAGCCCTTTTATATAGGAGTGATTTTTAGAAAAAAATCAAGCCCACAGTAAAGCCAAAGGGTAAGAACATACAAATATAATCATGTGAAAATCAACTCAGGGAAGGCACAGAAACTATTAAGTAGCTTTGCTGGGGGGTTGACAAGGTACAAATCCTAGACAAAAGTTGATTTTCTTCTGGTGCAAAGATAAAAGGCCAACTCCCTCCTCTTCAATAAACCACTCTTCCAGGAAACAGATTTTCAAGTGTCTTTGAGTGCTTAGTAGACACCCTTGGGATAGAGTTCAAGGATTTTTAAATGAAATGAAGACACTTCTGAGCATTTTTGTTTAATGTGACTTGCTTCACAAAAACTTACTTCATCTTCTACTTCAATGAGTCCTTTCATTGCACTAAACAGAGATCCATATGCTCCAATTGTCACCAGAATGTCAGTGAATGGGTCAATCTTTCTATCACAGACCTTTCCATAAACTTGGGACAAGGCCTTCACCAATGATGGGTGTCCCTATGCGCATTTTTAAAAGACAAAAGAAAAAGACATATTAAAATTTGCCCAACAGACAATTGAAACAGTATGGTATATCAGCCACGTGCAAAATAATTATCTTCACTGAAGAAGAGGAAGAGCAGGAGGAAAAGTTTGGATTTATACTCTACCTTTCTCTCCTGTAAGGAGACTCAAGGTAGCGTACAAGCTCCTTTCCCTTCCTCTCCCCACAACAGACACCTTGTGAGGTTGGTGGGGCTGAGAGAGTTCCAAAGAACTGTGACTAGCTCAAGGTCCCCCAGCAAGAATGCAGGTGTGCGGAAACACATCTGGTTCACCAGATAAGCCTCTGCCACTCAGGTAGAGGAGTGGGGAATCAAACTCAGTTCTCCAGATTAGAATCCACCTGCTCTTAACCACTACACCACGCAGGCTGTCAAAGACCTGAACATTATGCCTGAGAATAAAATTCACAAATAATTAAAAGCTATATATACACGTCTGACATCCCCTGGGCAAAAACTAGATATATAACACACATGGAATTCTTGAATAAAGGAATAAAGGAAGTCATGGCTTTCAGTCTGCAAGACCTGAGTGAGATTGTTAAAGATAGAATGTTTTGGAGTTGATTAATTTATAGGATCAGTCCCCTCTTGATCAAGGAAAATTTTCCGCTGGATCCAATCCCAAATCAGTTCCTGTGTGGTGAATTTAGGAAATAGGGCAACAGATAATTCAGGGCCTGAATACAAAGAAGTTCAGGATTCACATTTGTGTTCAGTCATCTTTGGGAAGCATTGGGCAAATCACTACTACAGTGTCCAGATACAACTCTGGAAGGAAGAACAAGGTAAGAATTGCAAAGCACTTTAATATGCTGAAAACTGTGTCAACAATTAACAATCTTTCATCAGGAAATTATGGTCAATTAGATTTTTAATTAATCTGGGCAGTTGCATAGTCCTCCTTACACCATATTTGTACCTTTGCAGTTTGAAGCCTAACTGTCAGAAACCATGCTTCTTGGATGTGGTGGATGTACAACTTATCACAAGGCCCTGAAATTACCTTAGATGAACTGCACTATAAAAGTTGCTCTGAAAAAGCTGTCTTTAAAAAGGAATCTATGCTTGACATAGGGAGCATCAGAATTTGAAGTCAGAAAGGAGCATAAAAGCACCCAAAACATAGCCAGGCAAGATCAGAAACATCAAATGTACTCACAAAACCACGTGTGTATTGATTTAATCTATTCACAAAGGAAGCTTTTGCCAGCGCTTCTTTTAAGTAGTTAGGAGGAGATATATCAGGAAAGCCTTGTCCAAGATTAACAACTGAGGGATCTGCAGCTAAATTGATAAATTCCGTCCTGTGAAATGAAAAGAGAATGTTGTAGCTTGGCTCAACAGGATTTTGTTTGTTTGTTTATAGGCTTGAAAGAGCTGTCAACAAAGTTAGTTTGTGTTTAATCCAGTTATCATCAGTTGTTCATCTCAACAAGCTCATTATATTTTGTTAAATTTTCATATACTTTCTACGTTTCGCAAAATGGCATCTAAATCTCTGGTTTCTCTCTTATAAGAAATACCTCTTATGTTGTGAATACTACCCTAAATCTTTGCAGTTGTTCTATTTTATCAGTGTTACAACCTTTCTAACTTTGCTACAGAGCTCCATTGATTGGCGGGGCGGGGAGGGGGGATGGTCATAGAAGAAGAAGAAGAGTTTGGATTTCTATCCCCACTTTCTCTCCTGTAGGAGACACAAAGGGGCTTACAATCTCCTTGCCCTTCCCCCCTCACAACAAACACCCTGTGAGGTGGGTGGGGCTGAGAGAACTCCAAAAAGCTGTGACTAGCCCATGGTCACCCAGCTGGCGTGTGTGGGGGAGTGCACAGGCTAATCTGAATTCCCCAGATAAGCCTCCACAGCTCAAGCGGCAGAGCTGGGAATCAAACCCGGTTCCTCCAGATTAGAATGCACTTGCTCTCAATCACTACGCCACTGCTAAGAGAGGTGCATTAGGATACAAGTCCTATGTTATACAACAGAACTTATTTTAAGGAAAATGTCTTTGAGGCTGCAGTTATAGAGTAGGAAGCAGGTTGCCAAAAATGCTGTTGTTGGAATCTTCTGGTTTTATAGGCTTTTTGTCCCATGGATGGGTCGAGGAGAGTTTGGGAATACAAAAATTGAAACTAGAAGGCACTCTGCATTTAGTATCTTTGTCATCAGGGCACTACAAAATAAGACTGAGGCAATTGGATAATACTAAAGAAGCTTCCTCTAGAAACTTGGGGGACAGGAGAGAGGTTGCCATCTTTTATAGTGAACTCATCACTGCCTTCAAGAGCAGCACAGTGTGCAAAATATTTGCAGGGAATTGTCTTTATCACCATACTATATGTATAAAATATCTTTAAATAAGATTTGTAAACATCAATGTTTCAGAAAGGAAGTGCAATCAGATCTCTTTTTCCTGCTCAACTATCAACCTTTGATAAACATTAAACAAATATATCTACAAAATGGAAGCATTTCCCATTATTTATGCATTCACTCCTTATTCATTTTCATTAATAATTCATTGTTACTCACCATATATTTCTTTCAATCCCTTCAATTCGTTTTGCATTTTTATGTCTGAAGGTCATTGTCTACATTCAAAATAAAAAGGACACAGGATTTTTATCAGAATCGCAAAGTGTTCTTAGTGTTAGACTCTGTGATAATAAGTGACCTTTCTTCTACACAGCAGACACCATGGATACAGATAATACATGTACAGTTCAATATAAAACTGAACTGATATTATCTTTCAGCACATGCATGACAATAACAAAGAAAAACAATGAATTGGATCCCAAGCCTGTCAAGAGAAAAGCCATCTTAAAGAAATTTTCCAGTTAATCCCAGCTAAGCTCTTATTTCACTGTTCTCTGATTCTCTGTAAGTGTCAAACACTTTCCCCTATACTGGTGCTTACTCATCTAGGTCATCTGCTCAGGTTTGATAGTTAGCTCATACAGTTCAATTGTGAATCTGGTATGGGAGGGAGAGCTCACTCTCACGCTAGAAAGTCCCATGGATACCACCCAGTGACTGGCTGACAGTTTTCTATAAATTATAACTCATGATGGATGGAAGGAAGATGTAGTGGTTAAGAGCAGGTGGATTCTAATCTGGAGAACCGGGTTTGATTTCCCACTCCTCCACCTGAGTGGCAGAGGCTTTTCTGGTGGACCAGATGTGTTTCCCCACTCCTACATTCCTGCTGGGTGGCCTTGGGCTAATCACAGTTCTTTGGAACTCTCTCAGCCCCACCAACCTCACTATGGCCCCTTCCGCACGTGCAAAATAATGCATTTTCAAACCACTTCCACAACTGTTTGCAAGTGGATTTTGCCATTCTGCACAGCTTCAAAGAGCACTGAAAGCAGTTTGAAAGTGCATTATTCTGTATGTGCGGAATGAGCCAAGGTGTCCGTTGTGGGGAGAGGAAGGGGAAGGTGTTTGTAAGCCACCATGAGTCTCGTCATAGGAGAGAAAGGTGGTGAATAAATACAAACACTTCATCTCTCATCAGGGCTGGGGGTGGGGGGTGAAGTGGGTGAGAGGGCAGTGGCAGAGGGGGACAGTGGCACAGCTGCGCCAGCATGGTCAGAGGTTGCGGACACCTGCCCACTCAGCTGCTGTGCACACTGCCCTGCTGAGCATGTGAGGTGGGGTGACAATCCACATCTCCTGGTGTCCCATGCGACTGGAAAGCAGCACAATGAGGCAGAGGCTGCATAGGCTTGGCTTGTCACCTACAGACTGAGTCGAGCTGTATCCAGGCTGCCCCATCTCGATTCTCGCAACTCCCAGCCAGGCCCCAGCACACTCAGTGTGTTGCCAGTCCTGCTGTCTTTCTCTTCTTCACCGAAGTCTGACTTCCTCCCGACCAGGGCAATGAATAGCTGCCATGTTAGATCATGGTGTGGGGCCAGGGAAGGAGGCGATCCTGGCGGCTGGGGCAGTACCCTTGTACACAAGAGTACTCTGTTCTTGACCACCAGATGAAAAATGCAGGTTCTAAATCAAATCAATCCTGAACTCTCCCTAGAAGCTGAAATGACTAAACTGAGGCTATTGTACTTTGGACTCATTATGAAAAAACAAGATTTTCTGGGAAAGCCAATAATGCTGGAAAAAAGTGGGGGGAAAGGAAGACCCAGCATAAGAGGGACTGATTCAATAAAGGAAGCGAGGCCCTCAGTTTGCAAAACAGTTAGATAGAACATTCAGGAGGTCATTAATTCGTAGGCTTGCCATAAGTCAGAAGAGACTTGACAGCACTTTACACACAGAATTGTCTTCTGAGTAAATACACACATGGTCATCCTGTTAAGGCTGCAACACTTACAGTTTGATCATACATTTGCTTAAAATGAAGCAGCTGGCCAAGTAACATACAATGGATTCTTCTTCAACAGTTTGCTGTATAGTTGTTCGTCTATAGCACAGGCTGCTTTTAGTTATATGAGCTGTCAATTTCAAACAACCTGAGAATCAGTGCACTGTAAAATGCAACTGAGGTATCAACATCATAAAATACAATCTTCAGTACTGTTAGTATTTCTTCTTCAGTATTTCAAGGAAACAATATGTATTTATTTAGTATTTATTTATTTAGAGCCAGCCTGTTCAGCCCTGCCTGGGACAGATCCTCCTGTTGGTCTGCCTGCCTGCCACCAGCCAATGATCCACAGATGAACTGCAGCCTGCTGCCACTGGGAAGGAGGTGAGAGTCCCTTCCCCACCCACTATTGGAAACACCTGCGGGGGGGTGGGGCCTGGCTTGGCTTGGGGTTCCACCAGCCCAAGGCAGCCAGCCTGGTCAGCCCTGCCTGGGACAGATCTCCTGTTGGTCTGCCTGCCAATGGTGAGTCCACCCTGGTGAGCTGCCGCCTGCGGCCACTGGGAAGGAGTGAGAGTGCTACCCCCCCCACCCCGTGGAAACACCTGCAGGGGGGTGGGGCCTGGCAGCTGGCAGGGGTTCCATGGCAGCCCACCTGGTCCTGGTGGTGAGAACCTTGTGCAATAAGCCTGGCCCAGGGTATATCTGGTTGCTCTTAGCCCTGGCACATATGAATAGTAGGAGTGGTGGGTGGGTTAGTCTAGAATGGTTTTTTGCTACCTAGTAGTAGGGTGGGGTCCGCTTATTGTGGAAATGATTGGTGAGGGCTATAGAGGGGTCTGGGAGGAGACGGTTGAGCAATGGGGAGCACCTATATGGGGGCAGGGGATCCCAGTGTTGATGGGGCCGGGGTAGATATAGCGGTAGGAAGTGTATATGATAGAAGGCGATGAGGGATATGGTTATGCCCGCTCGCCTTCTGAGGTATCGACCTATCCCTAGGGACGGCCCAGTGGCAGGGTTCAGAGGTTACTCTGCTTTGTCTCTGGTGTTGATTAATGCCAGGTCCATTGTAATGGCCAGCTGTGCTCCGGGATTATCTCAGAGCCCAGCAGATGGACCTAGCCTGCGTCCACCCGAGACCTGGGTGTGCGAGGGTGAGACCCGTCGCATGTAGGCGAGGTCACATCACCAGGAACTGCGATGCCTCCTGAGTCTGAACACAGGGCCGGGGGGGGCGGTGTAACCAATGTTCATCCGAGATTCCATTCTCTTCAGGGCTGCCCCTGTTCCAGAGATCACTGGCCTGGAGTGTGTCGGCCTGGAGTGGTTGGCCTCAGAGAGGATGGCTGTCCTCTTGGTGTACCCGGTCGCCCAGCAAGCATGACAAGGGACAGTCTGCCGCTTGGCTACTGCAGGTGGTGGCCCGGACTGGGCACTGAGGAGTTCCCCAGACTTGTGTCTTGGAGGTGACTTCAATGTCCATGTCGGCCTTCCACCCTCAAATACAGCGGCTGCTGCCGGACCTAGTGTCATCCTTAAGCGACACTGGGCCTCTCCTTGGTAAGTTCTGTATTTACACCCATGAGAGACCGGTCACACACTGGATCTGATTGTTTGGTCTGGGGGTTGATATGGTCATATCCTCTATAGATAGAGTGCCATGGTCCGACCATTGCTTACCCTGAGGGTTCCGGATGGACTTGCCATGTCAACCCGATCCTAGGCCCGAGGGGGCAGATTTATGCCCGCCAGCGAGGAGACTTATGGATCCAATTGGTTTCCACCATGCTCCTGCGGGACCTTGAACCCGCCGGCACACTCGATGCGCAGGTGGAGGACTGGACCTCCCGGCTCTCCGATGCCGTCGGGGCTGTTGCCCCCCAGCGTCCTCTTAAGCCCCCGTGATAGGCTAGGCATCCCTGGTATACCGAGGGAGCTGCGTCATATGAAAGCAGGGTGCTAAGACGACTAGAAGCCCGAGTGTGGAGGAGATCTCGTGACGGCATTGCGCGAACATCTTATAGGGCGTTTATAAAGAAAGCCTATGAGATAGCCAGCAGAAGGAAGCGAGGAGGGCTTTCTTCTCCTCCCTCTCTTGCGTCTATAGCTCCCACCCGACTCCAGTGTTCGATATAATTAGGTCCTTGACCTCCTTATCGGAAGGGTCTACAATTTGTGGAATTGGTTATTAGCTGTGAGGCATTCATGAGCTTTGCTTGCGGATAAAATCACGTCGCTTAAACCGCCCAGGACCTCCCATACATTATCTACAATTGGTGAACTGGAGGCTCCCTTGCCGTCTTCAGACTGGTTGGCCCAGTTCTCACTGCTCTCCGAAGCCCGCTGTGGGCAAGGGCAGCAACACTGTTAGACCTACTACCCTGTCCTCTGGATCCGTGCCCCTCCTGGCTCATTAAAGCTTGCCAGGCGGAACTTCTGACCTTATCTGTTGAACATCATCAATGAGCAAGGAGTCTTTCCGGATGGGTTGAAGGAGGCAGTGGTCCGCCCACTCTTAGAAAAGACCATCATTAGATCCTGGTGATCCTGGCCAATTACCGCCCCATATTCCAGATCTTTGGTTTCTGGGGAAGGTAAGTGAGAGAGTAGTGTTGGAGCAACTGGGAGCTTCCTGGATGGCGCGGTGACGCCTTCGACCCCTTCCAGTCCGGCTTCCGTGCACAGGCACGGGACGGAGACTACTCTTGTCGCCATCACAGATACACTCCATTATGCAGCTTGACTGAGGCGGATTCGAGCTGCTGGTTTTATTCCCAGATCTTACCGCAGCATTGTATAGTGGTCGATCCACGACCTTTTGACCCACCATACAGCGTGTCCGAAGTGCAGGGCACTGTCCTTCCAGTGGATTGCCTACGTTTCTCAGACCCCAGAGCCAGCTGGAGGTGTGGTGCGGGGATGAAGCCTCTCCCGGAAGTGCCAGCTTTATTGCGGAAGGAGTACCCCAGGGGGCACTACTATCCCAGCTATTATTTAACATCTATATCACGACCACTTGCTCAGCTGATGCGGAGTTTGGAGCTGATCTGTCATCCAATATGCCATTGACGCATAGCTCATTCTGTTGATGGAGGGGGGAGCGGTTGCAGCCCCCTCTTGACTCTACAACGTGTTTGGAGGGAGGTAGCTGGTTGGTTGCAGCAGAGCAGGCTGAAACTGAATCCATTCGAGGCAGGAGATCTATAATAGCTGAGCCATTGAGGTAGAGGCTCGGGATTTCCAGCCCCGCCCGTGTGGGAGGGGGCCTTATTGGCGCCGGCCTCCTCCGCTCGCAGTCTGGGGGTCCATCTGGATTTGTCTCTTTCAATGGAGACCCAGGTGGCCCATACAACCCGGACTGCGTTTTTCCATCTTCGTCAGGCCCGGCGGTTGGCCCCCTTCCTCTCCCAAACGGACCTAGCCACCGTGATCCATGCAACGGTCACCTCCAGGCTAGACTATTGTAACTCGCTCTACGCGGGCCTTCCCTTGCGTTTGATTCGGAAACTAAAGCTGGTCCAAAATGCAGCTGCGCGCCTGCTCACAGGAGGCGCCTTTAGAGAGCATATCCAGCCTGTGTTGCGCCAGCTGCATTGGCTCCCGTTTGAATTCCGAATCATCTTCAAGGTGTGGATTCTGACCTTCAAGGCATTACGCGGTCTGGGACCCTCGTACCTTCGGGACCGCATCACCCCATATGTCCCTACTCGGCCTCTGCGTTCAGCAGAGGCCAATTTGCTGGTGGTCCCCGGCCCCTCAATGATGCGGCTGGCCTCCACACGGGCCAGGACTTTCACAGCGCTGGCCCCGGCCTGGTGGAACACCCTCCCACCAACTGTCCAGGCCCCACAGGGCCTGTAAGACTGTGTTGTCCACCAGGCCTTTGGAGTGTCCAGCCGCTGATATGGTGCCCCCCCCC
>NC_059429.1:54949425-54975086 GCF_021028975.2 Sphaerodactylus townsendi | reverse complement strand
AGACGCTTCCTCCCCAACAACAACCCTTTAAAGGGTTGTTGTTTAGGGCGGCCTGACGCCGCCCTGGGGGGAGGGAAGCGGAGTCAGGTCGCCGCTGCTGCGTTGCAGCAGCGGCGCCTGTGCGAACGGCGGCCTGGGGGCGGCGTTTTTAACGCCCCCAGGCCGTCGTTAATGGGCCGTGCGGAAACGGCCTTAGAGATCCAAGTTGCTGACACCAGAATGTGTTGCTTATTTTTAGTATTAAAATCCAGCGTGGCATGGTGATTAAGAGTAGTTTGCTATGCAGTGGCTTCCCCCCATTTTTTTTGGTTAAATGGGATTCTTCTACTGTGAAGCATCCCCATTTGGGGGTATTGTGTGGTTTCTGGGCTGTATGGCCATGTTTTAATAGCATTTTCTCCTGACGCTTTGCCTGCATCTTTGCCACAGATGCCAGCCACAGATGCCAGCCACAGATGCAGGCAAAACGTCAGGACAAAATGCTACTAGAACACGGTCATACAGCCTGGAAACCACACAACACCCCAGCGATTCCGGCCATGAAAGCCTTCGACAATACATCCCCATTTTGTCTGCCACCACTTCCTTGTTCTATCCATGCAACCTCCACCGGGGGACATTGCCTGCCGCCTTTTATTTGTTGGTTGCTGTCTTTGGTCTAGTGTTAATTTGGTTTAGTGTAAAGTGCTGGACCACTTAAGTTTTAGCTCAATTTCAAGGGTCTATAGATCCCCAGTGTAACAATAAAACACCACAGTCCTTTCAATCCTTTCAATATGGTGTCTGGAAGAGTGGGAGGAGCTGTCACTGTGTGGGCAAAAAAATCTGGGAAGAGCAAGAAAACCTGAAAAAGCAAAATGCATGTTTATTCCCCTTGCTTTCCTGTGAAGGTAGAGGAAAAGACACTTTCAGAGGTTTCAGAAACTGCAGAGATTCTCTGATCTGGGGCATGATGAGTTTGGGAGAGGAGGAAACGTGTGCTTATCCAAGAGTTCAATCTGAAGGAAATGAATGCTCAATGCAAAGAAGACCACAAGTGCATAAATAGTCAAGGTGTCTGCTGTGGGGAGGAGAAGGGAAGGAGAATGTAAGCCACTTTGGGACTCCTCAAAGGTAGAGAAAAGTGGGGTATAAAAACCAACTCTTCCTCTTCTTCTTAATCTGCAACGTGCAGAACATGCATAGTACAATTGTGATCAAAAGAACTGATGGTTTTAGCCAAACGTTCAAATAACGGGCAAACAGTAGGCACATTTTGAGCTTTGAAGTAATGTTGTACTTCTGGAACAGTGTTTACACAGGAATTAAATATGACATTGGCCGTCCAAAAAGAGATTACTTCTTTCTAAACTCAAAATCTGTTTAAGATTATAAGGATTAATTTGTTTCTCTTTAGTGCTGAATCCTCGGAATTTATCAAATTGCAAACACCAACTTTTGGCTGATGAATTGCAGAAGGTGCATCTTTAACAAGATGACCATAAATGAAGTACTAGGGTTGCCAACCTCCAGGTGGTATATGGAGTTCTCCTGGGATTACATCTGATCTTCAGGCAACAAAGATTAGTTCACTTGGAGAAAATGGCTGCTTTGAAAGGTGGACTCTATGGCTTTACTCCTTCCCTCCCCAAATCCCACCTCGGATCCACTCCCAAAATCTCCAGATATTTCCCAAGCTGGAGCTGGCAGCCCTAGCTGGTATGGATTACAGAAGCAATGGCAATGGCTTCTCTTGCACTACACAGCAGAGCTAACATTGATGCTACAACTGTAGTGTGAAAACTGCACAAATGCCAAGAAAATGGATGGAAATCTTCCTGAGTTTGGGTTTTCCTTGAAGTGCTGGAGGAGGAGATGTGAGGTAAACTAATTAAACCAATCTATGTTTGTGAATCTTTATGTCACTGATATTAGGGAAAAGATGGGATTCAATTTTTCTCCTTTTAAAAAAACTATATCCAGTGCTGTGTATATTCCATGATTCTGCAAGAAAAATAACACAGAGTGTTACAGTGGGAATTTGGACTCCCAAGCATCTGATTCTTCTTACAAAGAACAGTGCAATCCTAAACAGAGTTACAACTTTCTAAGCCTAATGTGTTTAGAAAAGTGTAAACTCTGTTTAGGACTGCACTACAAGTTTCTAGCCCAGCGATTCCCAACCAGGGTTCCGTGGTACCCTGGGGTGCCGTGAGCATGTTCCAGGGGTACCGTGGCAATGCTACTGTCCCCTCACACTTTTGTGGTGTCTCCCGCCGGCACCAGCAAGGATATGGAGCTGGCCCAGGGGGCAGGATCTGCCGCAAGGTCAGAAGCCACTTCCCACCCCCACCCCGTGCTTCCCTTCACCCTGGGAGGGGAAGGTAGAGGGTGGCAAGCAGGGGAACTGGAAGGGGAAGGTGGGGGGAGAATGGCAGGGGTATCGTGAGATATGAAGAGTGAGGTCAAGGGTACCATGACATTGAAAAGGTTGGAAAACACTGTTCTAGGCCTTACAATTGCAGTGATGTCCTGAAAGACATTAGCAGGGGCATGCATATGTAAATTTCAGAAGCCAGAAAAGCAGATTTCCAATTGTTGCAACAGGGCTTTGATTTCCTGATTCTCCCTCCCTTATTTGTGTGTTAGCAACACACAAATAAATTATGAAATGCGTTAAATTACATACATTGTTTTTACCAATTTGCATAATTTATACAGGATATTCTGCATCCAGTATAAATTATGCAAATTGGTGAAAACAATGCATGTAATTTAGCATGTTTCATCTTCCCTTGGTATAGAATTTGGATTCCCTGGGTACATAATTTTAATTTAATTTTAGCACACACTATTCTGAATCTGCAGCAAACTCAGCAAGCAATCATCATCTACCAAACTGTTTAAAATACGTTTAATAACTGTTCCAAACCTGTGTAGGGGGAATGGGGGATAAGGTTGGATTCAAAGAAAAGGGTGCCATAAGAATTGGCAGAGATAATCTTTTTCCCGCCTTCCCTAAGCAACCTATTGTTATCCTGAAAATCCTCTTTGTGGGTTTGAAGATCCTCACAAATTTCAGCATGGTAGGTGGTATGGTAGTGACAAGGGGGAACTAGGTACCATAATTTCCTTCTTTCTTCCTCTTCTGTTGATGTAAGCTGCACATGAAAGAGACTATTTTACCCAATTCTCCTCCCCTGTGGCCATAATGGGATGTATTTTGTTTGTCAAACGTTCCTGATTCTCAGAGGCCACTTTTGGAATAAACAATGAACAGTGAGGGGAAGGTAGGACATGATCTAGTCTATTACCTTCTTTTGCTGAGGTTTTTCTTGTGGACCTGACCCATTATTGTCTTGTCAATTTTGTAATAAGTACCAGTGTTAAAGCAGTCGCATAGCTGTTTTTGTAGTTTATGTGCTAGATTTTAAAAGTGCATTTGGAAAATCTTTTTTTTAATAAACTAAAGAAAAATTTTAATAAGACCATATTATAATTTTTAAACAAGTTATCATATATGGTGAAATGAGGGCAAAACTGTCTACATAGTACTGGTCTATCCATTAATGGCACTTTCTTTGAAAACTCTGCAAGTTCCAGTGAGAACCCCAGTGGGAACATCATTGTATTGCTAAAGCCATTCATTTTATCAGACTCCGGGTGGATCAAATTAAAATTGAAGACCTTTACAGGCATATAAAGAGGCTCCAATTAATTATAATATTAATAAAATAAAGTCAGGTCAATAAAATTCAAGGTTTAGGCATTAATGGCCCAATCCAGTTGGAGAGGACGAATGGTCTTGTGGAAGCAACATGGGGTCGCACCAATGTGTTTGTCCCCTGCACCAATGCAAGATAGGTCACCAACAACTGAATAGTTAATGAGATCCCTAAGCTTCAGGAGGAAATATTTCTGGCTTGACTGCTCAGTTTTTAAAATTCAGTGTCTAATAACTTGCATTTAATTATATCAAACACCATTTTTTCCTAAAAGGCAACATAGGGAGTCTAGTGAGATTTCCTATCGATTTGGTTTTGTTTTCAAATATATCTAAGTCACACAGATGATTGATAATTGGCTAGCATAATCACAGTAAGGCAATTAGGTTCAGATTTGTAGTGCAGTCTAAGCCAAAACTTTTTTGTTAGCAGCCACACTTTTGTTACTGAAAGTCTTTGATTTGTTTCTAGATACAGAACTACATAGCTGACATTTTGGTACACCAAGAATTTTGCAGAAAAAAAACATGATTGCAGTCTGTCAATCACCTAGTTAAAGGCAATAATTGCAGATGGAATATCATAAAGTAGTTGCTTACTTGATTTGATGTTAAACTCTGTAAGGCCTACAGGAACATAGTGATTGCCCTTAGTGTAGTAGAAGGGAGTAATTGCCAAAGCACTCCTTTTAGCTGTTTTAATGGCAAATTCTTGATGGGTGGTCCAACTAGCATTGTGATGGAAGTATATTCTTAAATATTTAAACTACTTAAATATTTAAACTACATTTCCTCTGATTTTCCAATTATAGGTTCTCCATGATTTAGCAAAAACCACAATCTTTGATTTTTCAGAATTCAGTGTAAGGCTAGTATTCTCACAATACTCAAAAAAATGGCGCAAATAAAACAGGATCAAGATTGATTAAAAATGCTTTTTAAAAAACCCTAATTCTGTTGATGTTAAGAGTAAACACCGATGTTATTGGCTTATGGAGCCTTTAATAGCCATGATTCTTGCAATAGAGCAGAGGTGACTAGTGCTAGTAGTATATGAGTCCCAGATACCAATATGTTTTGAAATAACTTGTGTGTTCCACATGGTGTATTTTTAAATACCATAAAGGAAAAGGTGACTCCTCAAATGAAGGAAATCAAGTTACATACATTTTCTGCAACTGAAGTCAACTAACTCACATGATTTTAGGCATAGAAAAATGGGGGAAACTACCAATTGGGGGGGGGGAGTTATTCTGAGGCCCGTTCCGCACATGCAGAATAATGCACTTTCAATACACTTTCACAATTGTTTGCAAGTGGATTTTGCTGTTCTGCATAGTAAAATCCAGCTGCAAAGTGCATTGAAAGTGGATTGAAAGTGCATTATTCTGCATGTGCAGAAGGGGACCTACAGACACTATATAAATTGAAATTAGTATTATTATGTGCTCCTCTGAGGGGCAAAAACTTTCAAGGGAAGCACTTTTTGTAATATCTTTATTTACAAATATTACAGAGGCACTTCTACAGAATAGTAGATCAACTGTTCAATCAAGTCCTGGTTTTAGAGTCTGGAGCAGTCAGTGATATAGTATCAACAGGGCCCAGGGGGTATGAAGCCCTGGGCAGAGCCGTGGTGGAGGCATGGCCAGGTCGTAGCGGGGGCATTCTGGGGGCATTCCAGGGTGGGGCCACTGCTGCAGGGGCGCAGGGCATGCGCGTGCCCCTGGCACAGTTTCCCCTCACTTCACCCCTGGGAGCAGTAGTGAACTAGTAGAAGCTTGTCTCTGCTTCTGAACCTAGCTATAGGCTTTTTCAGATGATACAAACTGGAAGTCCACTGATTGTGTATTGGGAGTAAGGGGCCCTTGTTCTGAGCAGTTGTTATTTTGTGTGAACTGGGAAAAGCATGGATGGTTCATATACACATGACTTCCATACCCATGAACCATAATCCTGGGGGGAATTTCCTCCATATACATCACATTCTTGACCCAAATCTGGCTCACACATTTCTGGGAACTGAATTGCAAACATCGAATGTATAAGGCACAATTGATTGGCCCACATGGGGACATTCATAGGAGGAAGTGATGATAATGTGACATATAATCAATCAGGCCTTCTGTCTCTTCACTTCCAAACTCAAACTTCTCCTTCATTTTGACATGCTGTTCCCTTCTCACCTCACCTTTGAGGGGTCAACTCCTCCAAATGTTATTGGACATTGAAATAGAGCTATCAAGTACCTTGCATACAGGCCATATCAATGTATAGGGCCAATGTGCAGAGGTGGAACAGAAATGACAGCACTGGTCCTGGCTTTCCAAGGAGGGATGCTCCTGATAATTCTGAGCCCAAGTGGGTTGCCCCCTCAATACATATGACTCTATACATGTAATGTACACAGGGAACTCTCTCATAAGTTCCACTGAGGAAACATCAACAGTTCTTAAGGGATATTGACATTCATTTGTCATGAGTTTCGGCTTCTAGCAAGTGTGTGACATGGTGATATAACAGTAGGCAAAGTTATGTACCTCAAAGTGGGGCCTGCAGTTCTGCAGAAAGTACAGCTGATCTGCTGACTGCAGAGATGTTTTCCTGGAGGAAGTGTTAGCTTTGGAGGACAGACTCAATGACATCTGAACTCTGCTGAGTTCCTTCCCCAAGCAGTGCCTCCATATCTTCATTAGATTTCCTAAGACAGCAGAGTGACCAGTCACCACACTCGTTTAGAAAGCATCTAACACTCCCCTGAGTGTATATTTGTATGTGTCTGTGTGTGTGTGGGGGGGGGGGGGGGTGTTGGTTGTGTGTAGGAACGTTAACTTCTCCAGTGCTTGGAGCGCCTCCCAATTAGAATTCAGTGACCCTGCCACTACGCCATGAAGCCCAGGGGGCTTCCTCTCGAGTAAGCTTGTACAAACAGGTTCCTGGTGGGCTTCCCCCAGTGTGCGGCTCCAGTTCTCCTGGAGAGACGTAACTCTCCCCCGTGGGCCAGCCCTGGGCCTGGCCAAGGGCATCATCAGCGGAAACCCCCCTCGCTCCCTCCCTGCACGGCCGCTTTGGGCAGCCACGTGCGCGTCAGCGCCCAGGCAGGGAGTGGCCCGGAGGTGGCGGCCGGCGGCGGCGGCGGCGGGAGGAGGAGAGAGGCGGCTGGAAGGGGCGGGCAGGGGACGGCGGCCTCGGCACTCTCAGCGCGGAGCATCGGCCGCCGCCAAGCGCTGCTATGGAGGACGCCGTCGCCAGTCTTCGCCGGCGCCCCTAATACCGGCGGTGCCGCTTGTGTGGCGCGAGCCCAATCCCACTACCCAGGTGAGCGCCCTCCGGGGAGCGGGAAAAATGGTGCAGCTGGGCTCTTTCCCTCCTGCTTGAAGCCCATTCCTCCCCACCTCCCAACTCTTTCGACAGCGTCCCGCTATTTTTACCCAGGGAAGGGAGATCGGGGTAGGCAGGGTTGTCATTCACCCCCACGCTGGCGATGCCGTGGGGATGCCTTGCTGAGAGTACCCAGGGTCTCGCTGTACCCCAGTGCACCCTGAGGGATGTGCATCCTGTCCCCTCTTAGATGGTTGGGCGGCAACAGCTTCATTTCCGATCCGAACAAGAGAGGGGGGCGAACCTTGCCTCCGTCAAGCTGGTTTTTGGTAAATCTTGCTTGCCAGTTACCCTGGAGACAGGAAGTCGAGTCGTACAAAACGAGTGCGGGGCGAGGGGGAAGTCATGATTAGTGTGCTGTTTTTGTCTCCTCCTGACGCCATGTAGCAATTAGTGACCCGTTAGCTTTCTCGGCAAATGCCTTCCTGCTGAGTTATGTACAGTTCTCCTCGTTGGCTCCCTGTATGCATCTGGGGGGGGGGAAGTTGTTCTTTTCTTTTTTTTAAATCCGCGCAGCTAACTTTATCTGGACTATTTAGTACTCTTGTCAGCCGACCCAGAGGGAATGTGTTGAAAAGTTGCTGTGAAAATCAGCACAGATGACCAAGAGTTCGGGGAGAGCCGCTTCCTTCCAGCTTGTGGGTCACGCCCAGTAGCCTTGACCTGCCTCTACAGGCAGCCCTTTGAGGAGGAGGCACAATGAAAGCAAAACAAGTAGCGGTTTCATTGTAGGCGGCATTATGTGCCAACATCGAATTTAGATCGACAGGAATGGGATTGGGGGTGAGTGCCATTAGGATAAAGTTGTCATTAATGTCTTGTGTTGCTATAAAAACATATGCTAACTGGAACTTTGTGATACAGTTGAAGGTTTCCAAGCTCAGTTACGAGCATAACTCTTTTGTAGGTCCAAACTCCATGTTAATGTGGGAGATGTTTTGGGTAAGTGACCCTCATTTCTCTTGCATTATGTAGTTAGCGGGATAAATTGTATTATGGTTTCCCTGACCAGTGGAGCAGGGGAGGGGGAGTGTTATGGTAAAAGGCAATAATGGTGTTATGCAACATAATTGTTATCACTTTAGAGATGGGGGGGGGGTAGGGAGCAGGGCAGGTGGTGGCTGGCATCCATCAGTTTGGTCCTTACAACAGGATTATAAATAATCACAGTGGTACCCTGATATGTGGCCACAAATTTGCCTCTGGAGACCGGGCAGAGGAGGTCAGTGAAGGTTTTGTAGATCAGAAGAGTGATGGATTTTTTAAAGGCCTCAAAGAGAAGAAAGAATCACCACTCTTCCCATTTGTGTCAAATTATTAGCCACTTACCTTACAGCATGTAGTGGGTAAGACCTAAACTATGTCAGCATATACAGTCAAAATGTTCACAACACAGATCTGTTGACCTCACCAAGCCATCTTTCCTCTTGCATCTCTCTGGAAGTTACTATTTTGAAAAATGGCCAACATGGGCACCTGAAGAGTAGGTTTTGTTGGCCAATTATTTTTGTAGGCATGTTTTCAAAATTGTTTTGAAGATCTTACTGTCACAAAACACAGGAAGAAAAATATTCAGAGGAGTGAATTTCATCTGTAGTCTTGATTATATCCTGCAATATCTGACAGGAACTGTTTTCTTACAATGGAGCATTTTGTTTATGCAGCAGCCTAATTACTGAGAAAGTACAGCCACATTGAATAGTACATGATTGAATGTGATCATAGGCCTTGAAACACACAGCTCTGATTTTCATAATTGAAATCATTTCCCCTTTAGAAATTAGTTTGTTGGACTGTGAAATGAACTCTCCCTCCTCCCTGGTCACTTGAGAGGTTTTAGTAAAGATTGCAACATTTTCTTTGTCCCCCAGCAATTCTGTTAAGAGGGAATCTGAGCACATGGTACTTGAAAGCCTTCCAAATAAATAGAAAAAATGTGGCCTTCAGTAAGGCCATGTTTATTAAAGGTAGAAGAGTGTGAATATTAAGGTTAGATCTGTTTGCCCAGTTTTGTACAAGTCTAGTAGTTTGTCATGTCTTTTAAAGTGGAATCACACCTCTCAAGAAGTTTAAGGCGATGGTTTGCTATGAACAGGCCATATGTGATGCATCGTCATCTGCTGCCTGTTGGGAGTTCTAGAGGTTTCATGTCATTCTTCTTAGGGGTAATGCAGACTGTTAGCCATGTCCAGCTGCCAAGCCCCACGCTGAGATGCCATGAGAAGTATGAATGCTTTATCATGGAAGAGGATGGAGCATTATGCCAGTAATGGTAGGTGTTCCCCTTATCTTAACCACTGGGAAGCTGGAGATGGACTAAATCCTAAAATAGATTGCAAATTTATTGTTTATATAGCTCACACATTGAGTTTGTACCAAAATATTCAGTTCTGGACAAAGATATTGTGTTTGGTGCTAGGGACTCTTCACTGGCTTATACTCTTCACTGGCTTATACAGAACTGAAATGAGACATAAAGGCCCCCTTCCAAGCACCTGTGGTTTCTGAATCATTTCCTTTTCCCCATTTTGTTGTTTTTAATTTGCTGAAGTATGTTACTATTTCCATGTAGAACTTCCTGCATGTTTGTCTGTTTACAGTCACCTCAAAATGGTCTTTTGTAGAGTTATATATTTCACTGTGTTATTTCCCTGATGGATATGTCTTTGCTACTGCTCTACAGTCTGTGTGTTTTATGTGTCTGATGTATTTGATCTCATGTTTTGTCTCTAAAATTAAATACACTTTTAATGTCCTTTTGCACAATAAAGTGCAATTTTTAAATTATTATTATTAGGTAGTTAGATCTGATGCATATGCAAGAATTTCCAATTGAAAAATTACTATTTGAAATGTTTCCCCATGCGGGTAACTTAGGTAGGACTTAGTTACGTAGCATTTCTGGAGGCAGTTGTGTGTGCTAGCTTCTTCTGAGAAGGTGAAGTGAAGAACCTGTTCTAATACAGATTTTCTGAGCATGACTAACCACAAGATCATGTTTAAAAAGTCATTTTTGAATATGAAATTTAATGTCAAAATTGTCGATGTAGGCCTGAGTTGCTAGATGTCTTTTTGGAGTATGTGTGTGTTATATGAGATGCTGAGAGCTGTTTTGCAAAGACTGAAGCATCTCTGAGAACTGCATCCTGACTTCCCTGGAGACACAATCACAAGATATAAAATGTGCCTTGGCACAACCCTGGACACAGCCATGTTTTGCAGTGACAATTCCTGCAAATGATTCAGCCTTTAAAATACTGCTACAATCAATGAAAAGTGCCACTGGGAAGCTGGTTGTACCTGAAGGCAAGCAAGTCACAAACTATGGCTTTGTTCAGATATAATGTCAAACCATGTTCAGTGAATAAGCATACCCCATCCTCCTCCTCTTGTGTTCTGTGATTTGCTATTACTTCTGAACTAGAAAAATGTGATTTATAGTTGCTATCCAAACTAGAACTGTAACTGGTGGTTTGACATACTTTGGAATCCTGAGATTTCAGGTCAAGCATAAAACATGGTGTGCCAGTAAACTATCATTTGCCTTAAAACAAAAAGAAAGAAGGAAATCAAAGCACACAAAGAGGAGTAGTTGGTGCATGAGCCCTAGATTCCATTCTCATCCATGTAATGCCAAATAATGTGTTGTCAGTTGACCTTGAGTGAACAATCTAAATTTGTATGGAGTTGCTTTGAACCACTTGAACTAACCCTGAGTATTTAGCAGTCCAAAGTATTTTATTTGCATAATAAGCTGGAAGTATGCTATCACAGGTTCTTTACTGAGGATGTGGGAAATCCAGTTTAGGCTCTTTCTATTAATCCAGCAATAAGTATACCATTTGTTCCAGGCAAAGTGATATTCTTGAAGTTGTTTGCATCTAATCTTGATTGATTGATTGATTGATTGATTGATTGATTGATTGATTGATTAATACCCTGCCCTATCCCAGCCAAGGCAGGACTCAGGGCAGCTTACAAACATAATTTAATAACATTGATCAAAAACAATTAATACAATATTTAAAATGCTATGACAATTACTAAAACACTATGACAATTTTGATGGTGAACAAAGGACCCCTATATACTTTTAAAGCATATCTATCGTCCGCGTGCCATTTACATATCCAATCCTTAACTATAGAGGTGTGGGAGGAGGGGGGAACAATCAACAGGCCAGTATGTAACTAAAGCTGAATGAATGTTAGGGCTGTGATTATTGTTTCTTCAGTGAGTTCATTAGAACTTGAATCCTGCACATAGTTAGGTTGCTAAAATACCCTTGAAGTCAGTCAATTAAGTCAAATTGTTTCAGCAGCTTAAATGTGTGCACAATTCTAGCCAAAATCTTTAGTGGGGGGGAAGGGAGAGAAAAAATATTTTGCTCATGGCAGTAGCTTCATTCTACCACAAGGGAATATTCTTTATTATATGAATGATTTTTATGTTTTTGTAAACAAAGGAATAATCTTTAAATGCTGCCAGCCTCACATCTTGACCCTGAAGACATTAATTGGAACTAAGTTGCATAAGATGGTCTGAATGGGAGGGGTGTGTGGCTCAGTGGTAGAGCATCCTTTGCATGTAGAAGGTCCCAGGCAGGGATTAGGCAGCAGGTGAAAAAACTTGGCCTGATACCCTGGACCACTGCTGCAATCTGAGTAGACAGTACTGACTTTAGTAGATCAGTGGTCTGATTCAGTATTACAGCAGCTTCAAGATTCAGACCTCCAGGTTACTTAACTAGTCATCAGCCTCGTGGAAGTCAACCTCACTTGCTACTTAAGTAAATAGATTAGGACAGTTGCTCTCAAATGTTAGCAATACTTAAAACCTTTCAGATTCCTAAGCCTTCTCCTCCTTTCTTACCAATGTCTTCTGGACAGCCCCTCTCATAGTGTGTGTGGCAAAATTAGTATTCCGTATGGCATTTTCCATCCTCTTGCATCCATTAGCTATTACATTAGCTGTGTAGAATGGGATCTCTCTATTTCTATGCTGAAATCTTCTGTAGTGGAAAAGAGTGAAAACTCATCCAGTCTTACACTGGGAGTAACTATAGAAGCCATCCTAGATAGGTACACTAAGAAGTAAATCTAATTTTATTCAGTAGGTTTTGGTCCCAGGAAGGTGTTCAGTTTATTATGTCTAAATTAGAACTGTACTTTCTTGGCACCATTCAACCAGCTAAAGTTTCTAGGACTGAGGTGCTGATTCCCAGTAGCCAGACAGCACGTTTTCTGGCTCGTGCTCTGAGGTGATCTAGAAGTTAGATGCACACAGTAGCATCTTCATGAGCTCTTTGAAAGAAGGGAAGCTGATCTACATCTCCACCTCCTGAGGTTGGGAGTCTCTGTCCCCGTTTCTGAGTGGGCTCCATTTTCACATCAGCCACATGGCAAGACAAGATCTTGCCCTCCAAAGTATCCTTTGGACCCCAGTGGTTTCTAGACCCCATTTTGAGAACTGCTGGGTCAGGATCTTGATGCAAAGAAGTCAGAAGTCCTTTTCTTCTGTTTTGCATACATGGGGGACAGTTTATTTTATTCAGTTAATTTTTATTGTAATTACTCAGGTACCAGCTCGGAGAACAAACCTTAGAATAGTCTTTTCGGGAAGATCGATATAATTATTTTGGGTTTTTTCCAGTACTATTTTCATCATTGTGTGTCTGATTTTACTTTGAATGTAATCCTGAAAGCTGTATGTGATAAATACTTGCTTGATCTGAAATGAAAGGTTTCAAAGAGAATTTAAACTGTCTAAAGAAAGTCTACTCAAAGGAGATACATTAATGCCGGATGAAAGGAAAAGTCTACTCCTTTAATGGTGTTTTGGGGAAAACATGGATGCATTTGAATAGTGTGTTGTAATTCACTTTTTATGTCTTTGAAGAGTACCGCAAACCATTGTGGTTATTTAGTGTGCTACCACTTGGCTTAGATGATCTTTAATAAGCAAACTGTTTCCTTTTATTAAAGCCATAAGAAAAAAATATTTGAGGTTGTACCATATCAATTATTTTTGAATCCCAGTTCCGAATGTTGATCATTGGTATATCCACTGGCTGGTCTTCTGGTAATATAGGCCACAGCTTTGGAGAAGTGTGGCTCACTGTAGTTGGATCCTTTGGTTTTCAAACAGCAATCTTTTCTCTTTGCACAGAAAGAAAACTCAGAAGCAAATGTAATATGTTACAGGGGTGGGAGAGGTTCTTGTGAAGAGGGACAGGGTAGCTCAGGGAATGTAAAAGTTCCATCCAGATTAATTACCAGATGGAATTACCCTTTTTCCCATGCAGCCACCAACCTGACCCTTAGAAAAGAAAGCACTGCAGAGAGACAGATCGGAAAGTACAGTGCAGAATGACTGTTAAGTTGCCAAATCCACATTGGGAAACTCCTGGAGACTTGGATGTGAAACTGGGGAAGGCGGGGTTTAGAGAGGGGAGGGACTTCAGTGGGGGTGTAATGCCACAGAGTCCACCCTCCAAAACTGCCATTTTCTCCAAGGGAATTGATCTATTTTGTCTGGAGATCAGTTGTAATTCTGGGAGATCTTCAACTTCTCCCCACCTGAGGTTTGCCACTCTACTAACTGTGCACCCTATTTTATTATCAATAGCAGATGCCATGAAAAACTGTCCCAACTTGATGTTATTTGGGAGATCTGGATTATAGAGACCTTGATGTTTTTCAATATAGTGCCCCTTTGTCTTTCTATCTATCTAACAAGCTCCAGATTTGGTCTGAAGGCATAGTACATTTTGAAGAAGGAAAATGCATGAGAAGTATTTGGGGCTGAATTTATACCAACACAGTTACCTAAAAATTGCTGTTTGCTAAGCAGTGCTGCAGGTTGTAAAAGGCCTCCTTGTTTAACACACAAGTGTGGCAGAATAAATCCTTGTGTAGAGAAGCCACAACTCATGAAAGCAACCGTTTCTTTGACTTCCTTTAACTTCTGCATGGTGTGACCTTAAACTAACATTTCTGGTGAGGCAACTGCCTGAAATTCAGAATGAACCCTTTTATATTCATACGTTGAACTACACCAGTAACATTTTGATAGAGAAGCTAAGTGAATGGCCTTAGAAGTATATAATTTTGTTTGCAGCAAGCAAGAAGGTTATCACTGTAATTTCCAAAACAGAACTCATGCAGTGGACACCCACAAGCTCTGTATTCACTTCCAGCTGGCTGTTCTTACCTGTTCAAGCTCCCACTTACATAGCATCAGTGAAAGTCACTGGTACTTCTAATAGCATCTACATGGTTGCTCTGCTTGCAGCCACACTACAGTGCCTCCTGAACTGAAGGAGGTTTTTTTTTAAATCCTTCTGAGAGGGGAATACCCTTGTAGGCCTATGTGTCATATTCTCATTGCATACAGTGCTTTGTGAAAACTACTACTAAATGCATGGGTATGCTACTCTCCATTGGGGAAGAAGCTTTATATGAAAGTGGTTTTAGTCTGGAGAGAAATAATAGTTTTTTGCTGAAAAGTCAAAATGGTCTGGAAAATAGAAGCATTGCACATAGAATGTCCCATTTTCACCTCTGTAGCCAGGTGTTGCCCTGACCTGAATAGCCCAGGTTTACCAGATCTCATAAAATCTTGGAAACTAAGCAGGGTCAAACCTGGTAAGCATATGGATGGGAGATGACCAAGGAAGTCCAGGGTTGTGTTGCTGGAGCAGGGAATGGCAAACCACCTCTGAACGACTCTTGCTTTGAAAACTCCATGTGGTTGCCATAAGTCGGCTGAGACTTGATGGCCAAGAGTTTTGTATATTTTCAGAAACATGCAAAACCTGCTAAAAAGGAAACTAAACAGTGGAACAAGTGACACAGTGGGGGAAGCAAAGCCTCTGTCACGGCATTTCCATTAGTGTTAAGAACTATTGTTTCTCCAGCTCTAGAAATTAAGCCCTATGGGATGAGACTGTGTGCTACTTTTATTATTTGCACAGTTGGCACAAAATAATGTAAACAGTTGTATACCTATAAAATTTCACTTTCTTAATGTATTTCCCTTCTCTTACATACATTCACCTTATACCTACCCACTCCTACACATGCATGCACAGACATTTCCCCTCTCTAGGAGCAGCAGTGGCGTAGGAGGTTAAGAGCTTGTGTATCTAATCTGGAGGAACCGGGTTTGATTCCCAGCTCTTCCGCTTGAGTTGTGGAGGCTTATCTGGGGAATTCAGATTAGCCTGTGCACTCCCACACACGCCAGCTGGGTGACCTTGGGCTAGTCACAGCTTCTCGGAGCTCTCTCAGCCCCACCTACCTCACAGAGTGTTTGTTGTGAGGGGGGAAGGGCAAGGAGATTGTAAGCCCCTTTGAGTCTCCTGCAGGAGAGAAAGCGGGAATATAAATCCAAACTCCTCCTCTTCCTCCTCCTCCTCCTCCTCCTCCTCCTCCTCTTCCTCTTCCTCTTCTTCTTCCTCTTCTTCTTCCTCTTCTTCTTCTTCTTCCTCTTCCTCTTCCTCTTCTTCTTCCTCTTCCTCTTCCTCTTCCTCTTCTTCTTCTTCTTCTTCTTCTTCTTCCTCTTCTTCTTCTTCTTCTTCTTCTTCTTCTTCTTCTTCTTCTTCTTCTTCTTCTTCTTCTTCTTCTTCTTCTTCTTCTTCTTCTTCTTCTTCTTCTTCTTCTTCTAAAAACAGAAAAGGGATGGGTTTTTGGAGTTACTAGTCCATGACAGGAAGCCAATTGGATATATTTCTGGTACATACAAAGGACACTATTATCTCACTTCTGAAAACATTCCATCAACCTTAGTTAAGGGCCATTTCATTTACCAGTCATTGGTGGGGGAAATGGTTTCAACCTGACAGGTGTTCTAATATTAGTGGCTCTTCAAGTGATCTGAGCACATTATTAGCCGGACTTCATCAAGTTATTGACTGTTTCTGCATTTTTAACATGATTCCCATCAAAACTGTTGGGTACAGGGTGCACAAGATTTCCTGTAAGAAGGAAACATTGGCAGCACCAACATGTTATTACTATCAGATTTTTTTTAAAAAGCCCAAACATCTAACATCGTTAAATTGTGATGGCATCATAGCCTGCTCTAAGAGGATTTATATCAAAGAATTTAAAAACAAAGTGAGTGTCTCACAGTGTTTTGCAGAATCCTACTGCCAGATTGGGATGTTGGTTTAAAAATTGTTAATTTACGTTATTAACCTAATACATTCTTGAAGACTTTCCAGTTCCTTAAAAGCAACGGTCTAACTTCAAAGTTTAGATTTCATGACCCTTAATGTTGATTATTTGAACTGTGACATTTGTAGTTATTATCAACAAAATGAGGGGCAGCTTATCAAAGATATGAACATTTGGCAAAAAGTAGGAGGACTTCTAAGAGGCAATTCATTCATTAGCGTTTCCCATCTGCTTCTGAACAGACAGAGCTTCCAAAACCAAACGAAGGATATTCATTCTGGCTTGCATCCATCTCCCCACCCAGGAAACCAAACATTCTTCAGTCCTGTTAGTAGAAGTACAAATGAAAACCCACAATGATTTATGGGGGGATTTTATTTCCTCTCCCCCATTATTTCCTCTTTTCTTTTCCTGAAAGCCGAAGTAGCCTCTCCCTTTTTCCTACTTCCTTCTCACCCAGCAACCAACCCACATTTATCTGCCCCTTTGTCCTCAATAGCCTCTACCTAGGAAAACTATTGTCCACTTGTGTGATGCTGTCCAACAGGTCAGACCCTCTTGCATGGAAGGGAACCCTCAATAACTTGTGTGGGCACTTCATTTTCCCCTGTATCCCCCTCCCCACGGTATTTCCTCTTTCCCCACTCTATCAAGCCCTGTATCCTCTCCCCTTTGCCTGCCTCATTCTCACCTTCTCAGCCATTTACCAACTTTCCTTTTATCTGCCTGCCATCATCAGCTATATTTATTATGTAGCTTATAGGAGCAGAAGTGGCGTAGTGTTTAAGAGCAGGTGCATTCTAATCTGTTTGATTCCCCGCTCTGTCACTTGAGCTGTGGAGGCATATGTGGGGAACTAGATTAGCCTGTGCACTCCATCACACGCCAGCTAGGTGACCTTGGGCGAGTTGCAGCTCTTTGGAGCGCTCTCAGCCCCACCCACCACACTGGGTGTTTGTTGTGGGGGGGAAGGAAAAGGAGATTGTAAGCCCCTTTGAGTCTCCTTACAGGATAGAAAAGGGGGTATAAATCCAAACTCTTTTCTTCTATTTATTTTGTTTATACCTCACCTTTCTGTCCAGTGGGGACCAAAGCAGCTTACATTATTTTCTCCTTTTTTCTCTTTTCACAACAACCCTGTAAAGTAGGTTAGGCCAGTGGTGGGATTCAGCAGGTTCGCACCACTTCGGCAGAACTGGTTGTTAAAATGGTGCTTGTAAACAACCGGTTGTTAAATTATTTAAATCCCACCACTGGGTTAGGCTCAAAATATGCGATTGGCCCCAAATCACTCAGTGAGTTTCCATAGCAAGGTGAGAATTCCAACCAAGGTCTCCCAAACCCTATTGTGATGCTCTAACTACTACACCATACTAGCTCTTGTAGGGTAGCTGCTGTTGAATAATAGATGATGAAGCACAAAACAGTGATTGCAGTCAGGCTTGGTTTCTATGAGTTTTCCCTCAAAGGCCAAAACCATGCTGGAAAGGACCTTCCCCCTTTCCCTTCCTTTTGCTCACCGAAACCTAGCCTTGGAATGCTATGGTTGCCTAGCAATGGTCATTGAAGGAATTAATTTATTTATTACATTCCCTTTGTGGAAATCGGTTGCTTTTATCATTTTGGAGTTTTCCTTAAAAATCACAGTGTCGTTTTAAGGCTTCAGATTTTTCTGCAGACCCAGGGCGCTGTTCAGGTTTGAAGAAAGCGCTATCATTCCCATTCACAGCTCCAGTCACCCAGATTTAAGTATCCTCAGATTTGGCCAACTTTGCTATTAGAATATAAGGTGATGGTTACTGATTTCTGCTATAGAAGGAACCAACATACCAGTGGGGTGAGAACCAATTACATGTTTGCTGAAAGGAGTAATTTCAGAAAGATAACTCTGGTAGGTTGGTGTTGACAAAAGGAAACATCAGTTGTTATGGAACAGAACATCAGTTTTACCTGCCATAGCCAATGTGGGAAGCTGCAGTGACAGCTACTCCCTAGCTGTACAAGTGGAATAGAGGCAGCCAAATCTGGCTATTTCCCTTTGAAATTATTTACTACCAAGGAACAGGGATGAAGAATTTTGCTGATGTTGCTGACATTGGGAGGTCCATCTCATTCTCTGTTCCTACTAATGCATTGCTCCAGCTCTGAAAAAATATCTGGTACAATAACACTGGGTCACACAGAGACTAGGGAAGAGTTCTTATGCAACAATACAGCTTGTTGCAACTGTGCCAGAAACTGTCTTGAGATTAGGTGTCCTTTTGCACTGGGATTGGGACCTTGATGTTTCACTTCATTAAGTGCTTCCTCCCGCCCACATGCGACATGACACACAGGCACATCTTGTATCTTTCCCATGGATTTTTTAAATTCCAAAGTATTCTCAGAAGCAGAAGAAATATGTGGATAGGAGGATTTACTTAATCCTTTTCTTCTCAGCCATTTTTCTAGTCCCAATCCTGCCCCCAGTGGTTTGCTCCATATGAAAGTACTTTGAGTTGTGTGAGTTTTCACAACTGATAGGCTTTCTAACAAGTCCCCTGAAGTTCACAGACACAAAGTTCACAAATGTAGTTTGCAAAACATCCAGTTTCCATTACCTGGGGTCCCCAAACACTGGCATAGGAAGTATGTAACTAAAACAGTAGGGAAAGTCAGCTAATATTTTTTTGGGGGGGCGGGGGGGTAGACATGACAGGTGAAAGAGAAGCAGGATAGTTGAAAGCCAGTAGTTCAAAAAAGTATAGGACAGGGGTAGGGAACCTGCGGCTCTCCAGATGTTCAGGAACTACAATTCCCATCAGCCCCTACCAGCATGGCCAATTGGCCATGCTGACAGAGACTGATGGGAATTGTAGTTCCTGAACATCTGGAGAGCCGCAGGTTCCCTACCCCTGGTATAGGAGAATGGGGAAAGGGATACAATGATAAATATAATTTTAACTGTGGAAACATCTTTGCTGGCATCCCATGCCTACCCTGAGTTTCTTCTTAGTGAACCAAGTCTCGTCATGTCCTCAGCTCTGCTTTCCTCATTGGAACTTGTTTCAGGCAGGATGCCAGGGTCTTCCTTCTCATGCCATCACACCATTCCACCTGTCCGCTCATACTTAGTCTAGAATAGATCCTCTCAGCAGTCACCCACAAAGACTGGTCACCTCAGTCTTATCCATAGGGCTGCTTTTTCTTTTCCAGAGGAGTCCTTTCTCCATCTGAGCCACTCACACACTTATATTGTCCTCCCTCAGTTGGTCACCAGTTTGCTCCCTAGATTAACCTGGCTACTGGTTGATTACCTGCCTCTGTCCTTCTCTGTACGTTGCTCATTGCAATTCTTGAATTACAAGTTTGTTTTTCTGATGGATCCAGGACATACCATATACCTAAATGTTAAACAAAAGCACCATTTCTACCACTCAGAGAAAATCCTATTTTAAGCCTCAGGCAAATCTTTCTGCAGTCTGTTCTTGTATCTTCTGGGTGAAGCACAAGCTACGGTGTAGCTGCCGAAGCCTCCTTCCTGCATCAGGAGGCACAGGAAGTTACAGGGCTGTTTTAGCCTCCCAGTCTATCCCTGCCTATCCTAGTCTATCTCCAAGATCCTAATCTGACAGTCTGACTGCTACATTACACCGGAATATGTAGAAGCCAATTTGGATATTAACCTCCCCTTAGCTCCAGCAGGAAGATACCAGCCTCTGACTGTTTTCTCCATGCTGATTTTGAAAGTGCCTAAGTTTGGTAAAAAATAATTGAATCAAAAGGAGCTAGGAGTCTTGCTACATCACTGCTAGATTTGAGTCCAGTAGCACCTTCGAGACCAGCAAGTTTTCAGGATTTGAGTTTTTGAGAGTCAGAGCTCCCTTTCTCAGCTTTGACTCTCAAAAGCTGATACCCTGAAAATCTTGTTGCTCTTGAAAGTGCTACTGGACTCGTGTGTAGCCACTGTGCTGCAGACCACCATGGCTACCCTCTGAAGCTATTGGTGAGACACTGTTGATTAAGTCATGGGAATTATTTTGTAAGGGATTTGATGTAGTCATGGGAATTTTCTGTAAGAGATTACAAAATAGAATGTTTCCCACCCATATCCTGGCACTGGAGTTTCAAATCAGTGAGCAAATTGCATGGAGGATCTGGAATTATGCTTATTATAGATGACCTGTGTGTGACCCAGATTTCTTCAAAATCTGCATGCTGTATAAACTTACTCATGTATGCAGTACGCCTGACAAGTAAATATGGTATATGTTAACTTCTGAACATGTAAGGCTTGTACCCCATGTTCATAGTTTCTCCCCCTCCCCATTAAATTTAGCCTTGTATAGTTTAGATTAAAAGTAAAATTGTCAAATATTGTACTAGAAAGCTGCTCAGAGGAGCACATGTTACAATGCCAAGATTTATGTGATGTCTGCCATTCTGTCAGCTACTGAACATTTGAATAGAAGCAATGTAACAATAGAAGCAATTGGGACATTTAAATCCTCTGCTATCAGGCATCAGGTTTATTACAGGTCAGGTCCATAAATAAAGAATGCAAGTTCTCTAATTCTTTAATGAAGATGAATGCTCTTTGAGATTAATATGGGAACCAACCCCAAGTGCTGCTTTTAGTGACTTTTTCAAAATGACACCATAAATTATACATTAACAAATGCAGTGTATTTAAGACTGCAGAGAGAACTGCCTTTTGATTGCCAAAAGCCAGCAGAACTACCATGAAGTCCTAGCAGGGTACTATCAACTGTATAAATTTTTTGGGAATTTCCATTTTTGGTTCTTTGTACACTGATTTGCTGGACTGTTTCTGGAGGATAAGTGTGATAAGTAACATCTATCCTGTGAAAAATTGAACATTGCTTAAGATAAAAGAAAGTACTGAACATGTAACTGTGTCCTGTACTCCTTTTTACAAAATATATTCCCTGCAAGACCAAGAAAACTTGGTGGAAGAAGTATTCTGTCCTTTTACTTGTACAGCTAGGTGTAAAAGGGATTTTCCACATTTTTTTTCGTTGGTTCTGGCCCCATGCTGACTTGGTTTATCATCTGATTTCCTCACATGTTTTTGTTCCTTTAGATTCCCCACCCCCACCCACCCCCGTTTTTTTGAAACCACTTTTATCCCAATCTTTTTCTGAAAACCAATCTTGAGTCAGCTTTTTTCCTCATGTCACGTGTAATGTTTCTGTCAGTTTTATTTGTCCCATCCATTCCCAGCCCACTTTTCAATAACTGGGCTGTTGTCATTGTCAGATCACTCCCTCTCTCCCTCCCCAAGACAAGTAATTTTGGTTTTTATTTTTTTAACAGCTCTAAAACATCAACAAAGTAATGTAGTGTTATAATGGTAGTTTAAGCAGGTAGCCTCTGAATTTCCACCATTCATTATCTATCCCTTTCTCTTGCCAAGATATGAGAGAAAAGGCATATCTCTGAAAGAAAAAACTGGAGGTTTAAGAAGAAGGAAAAAAGCTGGGAATGCAGAGAACCTACTTAAACTAGCATTATAACACTGTAGTTTTTTATTTGTATTTTAGGGCCATTTTTTTTAAAGGGTAAGTGCTGTGACACCACTGATGATATGATGGCAACTAGGGGTATTGGATTTTTTTCAGGTTTCTCCTGGTGCCAAAAAGCTGAACATGATTTGGCTTTTTCAGCTGGAACTCAAGGCCTCACTCCACCCCCATCCCCACCCCCACCCCCACCAGTTCCCAAGACTATGTGGACCTGGGAAACGGAGTGGGGGTGGTGCTCAATTTTGAGTTTGGGTTTTAAAACCCGAAAATTTTTGGTGAAAAGGTGAATAAAGCCAAAGGTGATTGGTTTTACCAAATTATTTGGATTTACCAAAGATTTCTGGGTTTTTAAATCCTGATCCTGAAATTTACCAATTAAAAATTGTGCTCACTCCTAATGACAACAGCAGTCTTCCTTGAAAACTGCTGGAGTTTGCGAGTGTCAGTACCCTTAGTTATGAAAGAGTTAACTTGCTGTTTGTTTGTTTGCTGTAACCAGATAGTTAAATTAGCTTGCATCATATAGGGCCGTGGTGGTGAACCTATGGGACTCCAGATGTTCATGGACTACACTTCCCATCAGTCCCTGCCAGCATGGCCAATTGGCCATGCTGGCAGGGGCTGATGTTGTTAGTCCATGGTAATATCCTAAAAGTCCCATAGAGTCACTTCGCCACCACGGACTCTCTGAACCTCAAGTGTTAGGGTCCTTTCTAGAATGTAGGTGTTTGACCATTGATCAGTGAAGATGTGCTCTTTGTTTGCTGCTAGTTGTTTCACCACACACTTTCTCTTCTAGCCTTCTAACTGACAAGTCAAGACTAGCTTAGTCAGAAAATTGTTTTATTATTTTCTATCCGTGTGCATTCTTCCTATGTAGTGTTATTTAGCAAAGCCTTTTTATGTAAACTCACTCACAGCATGTCTGCTCTGTCTGTTGCATACTCTGTGCTCTGTTAAATATGAATATGAATTATGATCATTAATATTTGTCCCCAAAAAATCCTCATTATTTAAGCCACGTGTGGAAGAAAATAAACTGACTTCACAACTGTGAAAATGCTTAGGGAGGCAGCCATGCCCAGACCAATTCTAGTGCTTGTGGATTTACTCCCAAGTAAGACTTCTAGGGAGTAAGTCAGATGTACAGGAAAGTCCTGTGTAATGCTGAAGTTCTGTGTTTGGAACTCCCAACAAGATATTTGGCCCTGAATAGGACTTTGGAAAGGACAAAAAACGGTGCATAAAGGAAAGTCTACAGTGAAGGTAAGGTAAACTTGCTATGAGGTAGAATGCAAATCTGTAAATGGCCTGAGTGATAAAGTCTGAATACAAATTTAGCACCTCAGTTTGTGGGAATTGGGCCTCACTTCTTCCATATTGTATCAGATCTTAACTTGGGATAATTTTTGACCCTCTGTCAATTCATTTCAAAAGCAAAACATTCCATTTATTTCAGTGAATTGGGATCAGTTTCTAAGTGGCCACCTTGAAGTTGTTTCAGGCCTTGGGCCAAGTCCTGATGAGGTGATGGCTTAGCAGATCATTAGGAAGCACTTGCAATTGTACAAGCCTCTTGCCAAGACAGAAAAATGCATTTGGAAGAATGGTTGATCTTTGAACAGCAGAAGAATTTGGAAAGCTACCCATTTTATCCTCTTCTTCAATTTTATCCTGGTCTTTTTTCTGTCTTTGTAATTTTGATGTCTTGTCTTCCCGAAACATTTCGGGCCTCTTTGGAAGAACTGGCTTTTAACAACCTCCTGTAGTCCTGAACTCTCAGATGAGTATAAATCTATGTTGTAAAATATGACTCAGACTAACTAACTAACTAACTAACTAACTAACTAACTAACTAACTAACTAACTAATCAATCAATCAATTAATTAATTCCATTGATGTTGTGAAATGCAAACCATCTGGAGTGCCTGCTGTCTGATGTATACTTTCACCTCCTGGGGAAAAGAAACATGTAATACTTCCTTGCTGTCCAGACTTCATTTCTTTATAATGATAGAAAGCTGCTCAAAAATCATGAAGGGCACCACTGCAGAATCAGGGGTTAATTGAATCTTTCTCCTTCATGTCCACCCCATAAGACTGTTCTGCCTGGAGCTCATCATATTAATTCCACTTAATTTGTTCAGGGAACATTCTATTTTCTGCTGCTTCCATTTTTTTTTCACTGTAGTGCAGATGCTCTTTTGTATAAATTCATGAAAGTTCATGGAAGCAGCAGGGAAAAATCTGTGCCACAGAGGAAATTTGCCATTATTCAGTATTACCCGCCCAAAAGTTTAAAAAATGAAAAAAAATCGAATATATGAATAAAAATGTCATCCATTCACTTGATTTTTAGCCTATGCTCTGAAAGGAAGGATTCCGAGGACATCTCCTCAGGAACGTTGATTTTCCTCTCCTCCTCAGGAGCATTGACTTTCCAGTTTTCTCTGGAGGGTGGGGTGGGGGGTGGCTGAGGCTGGGCTTGAGGCTATCATAGAGAGTTTTCAGTGACATGACAGGGAGGGGCCTCTGTTGCCATTATCTGTGGAGGTGGGTCCATGGGGGATTTAGGGAGTAGTACAGTGTTCAGAGTAGCAGCTGTCTTCTAACTCCAAACTCATGTCTTGTGAGTGCAAACACATTTTGAGGCAATTCAGAACAGGGTCCATTGTTATGACACAAAAGAAAACCCACGGTTATGCCAGCTAAGATTTTATATGCCTCGCTTTCTTAGTACATTGCTTAAAATCTCCACCTTAAAAACACAGACATTCAGAACAAATTATTATTAAAATCACATAAATCGGTGTATGGGACATGATGGCATTCCTGTGCATAATTAATTTCTGCTCTTTAGGGTTAACTTGTAAAACATATTTGGCTTCAACAAATGATCTTCAGATAGCTGAAGTACAACTTTAACTTTTAATTCAAAACACAAATTATTTTTTATTTACATTTTAAAGATTGCAATACAAGCATCCTCTCCTGACATATCCCACCAATCCTTTCTAATTTCCCCATACAGATTTTCTTTTCTAAGTACTTGACACTGGTTGTCGGGGGGGGGGGGGCTTGAGCACCTCAGACCTCCCCCCTCCCAAGTTTTTGGCATGCACTATGGATAGCTGGAAAGAGCAGGAGGACCTATTATTCCAGAATGAAAATTTAAGAACATAAGAACAAGCCAGCTGGATCAGACCAAAGTCCATCTAGTCCAGCTCTCTGCTACTCGCAGTGGCCCACCAGGTGCCTTTGGGAGCTCACATGTAGGATGTGAACGCAGTGGCCTTCTGCGGCTGTTGCTCCCGATCACCTGGTCTGTTAAGGCATTTGCAATCTCAGATCAAGGAGGATCAAGATTGGTAGCCATAAATCGACTTCTCCTCCATAAATCTGTCCAAGCCCCTTTTAAAGCTATCCAGGTTAGTGGCCATCACCACCTCCTGTGGCAGCATATTCCAAACACCAATCACACGTTAGTGAAGAAGTGTTTCCTTTTATTAGTCCTAATTCTTCCCCCCAGCATTTTGTGGAATGCCCCCTGGTTCTAGTATTGTGAGAAAGAGAGAAAAATTTCTCTCTGTCAACATTTTCTACCCCATGCATAATGTTGTAGACTTCAATCATATCCCCCCTCAGCCGCCTCCTCTCCAAACTAAAGAGTCCCAAACGCAGCAGCTCTCTCCTCATAGGGAAGGTGCTCCAGTCCCTCAATCATCCTTGTTGCCCTTCTCTGCACTTTTTTCTATCCTCCTCAAACATCACTCTTTGAGATCTCGTGACCAGAACTGGACACAGTACTCCAAGTCGCGATTAAAACGCACCAAAGCTTTATATAAGGGCATGAAAATCTTTGCAGTTTTATT